>NC_081172.1:27811684-27961684 GCF_012432095.1 Onychostoma macrolepis
AATGAGAAAGAACCAAATTGCCTATCACAGCTATGCTGATGATACCCAGATTTACCTAGCCTTATCTCCAAATGACTAAAGCCCCATTGACTCCCTCTGCCAATGCATTGATGAAATTAACAGTTGGATGTGCCAGAACTTTCGTCAGTTAAACAAGGAGAAAACAAACTGAAGTCATTTGGAAACAAAGATGAAGTTCTCAAGGTGAATGCATACATTGACTCTAGGGGTCAAACTAAAAATCAAGTCAAAAATCTTGGGGTGATTCTGGAGACAGACCTAAGTTCCAGTAGTCATGTTAAAGCAGTAACTAAATCAGCATACTATCATCTCAAAAACATTGCAAGAATTAGATGTTTTGTTTCCAGTCAAGATTTGGAGAAACTTGTTCATGCCTTTATCCCAAGCAGGGTGGATTATTGTAATGGTCTCCTCACCGGCCTTCCAAAGAAGACCATTAAACAGCTGCAGCTCATCCAGAACGCTGCTGTCATGATTCCGACTAGAACCAGAAAATCTGAGCATATCACACCAGTCCT
The DNA here is from genome assembly GCF_012432095.1 of Onychostoma macrolepis. Taxonomy (NCBI): domain Eukaryota; kingdom Metazoa; phylum Chordata; class Actinopteri; order Cypriniformes; family Cyprinidae; genus Onychostoma; species Onychostoma macrolepis. The sequence goes on from NC_081172.1 coordinate 27,812,224, forward strand.
CAGGTCCTAACACTGGCTTCCAGTTACATTTATGATTGATTTTAAAGTACTTTTACTCCTTTATAAATCACTCAATGGCCTAGGACCTAAATACATTGCAGATATGCTCACTGAATATAAACCTAACAGACCACTCAGATCATTAGGATTGAGTCAGTTAGAAATACCAAGGGTTCACACAAAACAAGGGGAGTCCGCTTTTAGCCATTTTGCCGCCCGCAGTAGGAACCAGCTTCCAGAATAGATCAGATGTGCTAAAACATTAGCCACATTTAAATCCAGACTCAAAACTCATCTGTTTAGCTGTGCATTTGTTGAATGAGCACTGTGCTATGTCCAAACTGACTGCACTGTATTTTATGTATAGTCATTTTTGGTAACACTTTACAATAAGGTTCATTAGTTAACATTAGTAAACATGAACTAAGAATGAACAATACTTCTACAGCATTTATTAATCTTACTTAATGTTAATTTCAGAATTTACTAATGCATTATTAAAATCACAAGTTGTGTTTGTTAACATTAGTTAATGCTCTGTGAACTAACATGAACTAACAATGAACAACTGTATTTTCATTAACTAACACTGACAAAGATTAATAAAGTGTAATAAATGCATTGTTCATTGTTTGTTCATGTTAGTTAATTCATTAACTAATGCTAATAAATGACACCTTATTGTAAAGTGTTACCTCAGTTTTATTTCTAACTGTTCTAAATTAATTTTAAATAATTTTTTTAAATCATTTTAAACGTTTTTTTTATTTTTTATTTCTGGGTTTATTGTTGTGATCTTTTTTTTTTTTTTATGATTATTTTACTTCCATTTATGTAAAGCACTTTGAATTACCATTGTGTATGAAATGTGCTATATAAATAAACTTGCCTTGCCTTGGTTATCAACATAATTTTGTTTTATGTTCCATAAAAGAAAGTAATTAATACAGGTTTGAGGGTGATTTTTTTTTTTTTACATTGATTGATTTATTTTTTGTAGGTAAAATATCACATTTATTATTTTTTATTTTATTTATTTTTTTGTTTTGTTTTTGTTTTGAAATCATACTCTAAATAAGAAACAAACACTGCCAGTAGGTAAATGCAGAGGTGGGTAGTAACGAGTTACATTTACTTGAGTAAATATTTTAAAAATAAGTATATTTAAAAATGGGTACTTTTACTCTTACTCAAATACATTTTTAGTGAAATTAGTGAAAACTGTACTTTTACTTCGTTACTGTGGGCAATGCTCCTCTCGTTACTTTATCTTAATGCAATACAAGTTAAAAATGCTTCAATTTATTCCAAACGCGACGTCTATTTTTCTCTGAAAAATGAGCGGTGCCCATTCGCGAATGATTCATTATTTTCAGTCAATTCTGTTCAAATGCTTGATCAAACCAGTTGGCAAACCAGTGAATCGGTTCGCGAATCAATTTGAATGATTCGTTGAGTTCCCTGCCGCACGCGCTGAGTCGTCTGAATCGGTTCTCACTTAAAGTTGTAACTGAAAGTAGAACATCAAGAGCGTTGAGCGCAGCTGCGCGCGAACTGTTCCAGTAGGAATGCCTTTGCCTAGACACAATTAATATTGATATTTTCACAATATTTATGCTTGCAGAAATATAGGCTACATTTGTTTACATGTTGCAGAACAGATGTAAGAAGTTTTCAGAGTCATATGATCCTTCAGAAATCATTCTAATATATTGATTTGCATCACTGAAATAAATTACATTAAAAAACAACAACAAAAAAACATTAAAAATCTTTTCAACGGATGTGTGTGTGTGTGTGTGTGTGTGTTTGTACACACACACACACAATTACATAAATTGTATCTATATCTCTAAATATAAATAGACTATAGAGATACAGTATATGATCCAAAGTAACTAGTAACTAACTACTTTTTTACTCTTACTCAAGTAACTATTCAGACTATTACTTTTACTTTTACTTGAGTAAATATTTTTATAAAAAGTACTTTTACTTTTATTCAGTTTTTGGGTACTCTACCCACCTCTGGGTAAATGTCTTTACCAGTAAGTCAATCAGTCAATCATTAATTCAATTTGTTCAAACTTGATTCATTCAGGAATAACATAAATGGCTCTCTTTTTGAATGGGCCATTGAATAATTAGTTAAAAATGCCGATTAATTCAGAAACGAAACAGCACTGTGTAGCTTGGAGATGCACAACAGTTCTGCTGTGGCTCTAAAGATATTATTTTCTTTGGCAAAATTGAGGAAAACATACAATATTATAGCCTGTCTGAAATATAACACAACTTACTATTTACTGAACTGTTCTAAAAAAAAAAAAAAATCTAATTTGCACTCGTGCTGTTTGGGACAAAAACAACACTCCTGTGATATTGCTCCCACTGCTTGTGTGAGACAAAATATGAGACAAAAAGGCATACTGACCATTTAAAACAGCATCAGTGAAAACATAAAATAAATATTGTGAGATGTATATGTTTCAAAAACTACATTTCTGCTTTTTAATTTTTTTTTTTAATAGGGATGCATGTTTTAAAATTTAGTTTAAAGTTAATCTGTTGCACTCCAGGAGTGTTGTCCAATAAAAATTGATAAAAATTAGATTAAAAAAAAAAAAAAAACCTAGTGATGCGCGGATGAGCTAAAACGTCACCCACAGCTATTATCCACCCGCACCTATATTTTTGTCTGATTTAGATAACCGCACCCGATCGTCACATTCAGGATTCATATGGTCATGAAAAACCTGGAAAAGTCATGGAATTTTAAAACAGCAATTTCCAGGCCTGGAAAATTTTTTTTATTTTTATTTTGGAAAAAATAAATAAACCCAGAAAGTTTTGGAAAAGTCATGTTTCACAATTCTCTATACAACAGAATTAGCCTATGTTTAATCAGGTCCTCAATTTCGGTGCGGGATTGCGCATTTGTAGCATTACTCATTCCCGCAGCTTTCGACTTTAAAATTAGGGAAATTCCTGCAAAACATTTATTCAATATAGCGTGTAGGTTAGACGAGTAAATAAATTCACACAAACCATCAGATCAAATCAGTCATTTGAAAACAACGTGAGTGATTCAGCTGTACAGCCTCTTGTCTCTTTGACCTTCTCTTCACATAATAATGTTTTGTTGAATAACTTTAATATGTTAATTTACAGTTTATTCAATTTCTGTAGCCTATTTAAAACATGTTGATATTTTAGAAAATGTAGTGAATATTTGCATCATTAATGATTTATCTTATCCATCCGCGAATAATCAGAATGCAATTTTTTATTACCCAACCCGCAGATTATCTGCAGTGCACGCAGATATAACTTCCATCCGCACATCACTAATAGGGCCATATTCGTTCAGTAGGTTCACTTTAGTGTCAGTACATAATTAAGAATGAACAGTGATTTGTTCATGACCAAAACACCATGACTTTGCATCCAAACATCAAGGTTTATGTTATGATAGTTCGATTCACTTCATCTTGGGAAGGAGGATAATACATAATCATGCCAGCCGATATCTTGGAATTTCTTCATCTGTAGTGGTTAAATCAGCAGATTCGGAGAGCTGAGGAAAGACAGACTTTAATCAATGTCATGCAATAGCTGCCTTATCTGCATAAGCAGATGCTTGTCATGTTATTTATAGATTTGCTTCCTTCTTTGCTTGTCACTTCAAATACAACTGTTGTGGGCCAGGAGGAAATATCTTATTCCTTAATAACTACACAAGGCAGGTTTTAAAGCTGGGGTCGAGAACTGATAACCTCCCGCCATGTCTAGAAGGCATTGTTCAAAGTCACAGTGAGTGGCATGGGCCACTCAAACACCAGAAAACATTAAGAAACTTACTTACTCTGCATGGAGGAGGATGGTGATCTAGACAATCAGGGGAACTGTTGACTAGGATTTTCAGAACGAGAGTCATAGTTCATCTTCTCACTTAATCTGATGTCTGAATTGCTGTTATCAGTGGAAACAGCTGTTGTTGGGGAAAGCTGGGATGCTGAGGTGGACAGAATGCTTATTAATATGGAGTAAAGTCTAGCACATTTGTGTCATTAGATCGCAGTGACACTGCTGCTCTGAGACAGACCCCTGCTGTAAGATATGTTGAAGAGCTCATTGAAATTCAGATGCTTGCCTCACATTCGCATTCAATGATAAATCATTTCACTGACTCCTGAGACATGGGACAAAACGTCCTACAACATTACCTGCCATTAGTTATTAAAATAGCAACATTTCCACTTTGTAATTCATCAGAGATGATCACTAGAATATTCTTAACACATATGTATACTGTTTCAGTTTGAGTTTCTTATTATTTTATAAAAATGACATTATCATTCACCATTGCTAAAACATATTATTTATTTACGCTAAGAGTGACCATATTTCTCACATATCAAACTCTGATTTTTTTTATTTTTCTGTTGTGACTTACTTTTTGTAATTGTGACTTTATATAACGCAGTGTGACTTCATATCTTGCATTTGCTACTTTATTTTTCATAATTGTGACTGTCTCACACTATGCCTTTATGTCTTGCAGTGTTACTTTGTTTCTTATAATTGTGGTTATTTCTCATAATTGTGACTTTATATCACGCAATGCAACTTTATATCTTGCTACAGTATTGTGACATTGTTTTTAGTAATTGTGGCTATATCTCACACTCTGCTTTTAAATCTTGCAGTGTGACTGTGTTTTTGTAATTGCTTTTTTCTTTTTGTAATTATATTTCTTGTAATTGACTTAATGATTGAGACTATATCTTGATTTTGTGACTTAGTTTTTACTTTTTATCTCACAATGTGAGGTTATATCTCACAACTGTAAAATGTTGCATGTGCAACTTAAATTTTAATAATCTCTTTATATTTATAGTGTGACTTTGTTTTTGTAATTGTGAATATTTCTTGTAATTGACACTTTATATCATAATCCAACTTTATATCTTGCTATTGCAAATTAGTTTTTTAAATGGGAACTATTTTTAGAAAGCTAATTTGTATCTCACAATGTGACACAATGCAATTCTAACTATATTTATTGGATTTGCAATTTTATTTTACGTAAATGTGACTTTCTATTTCAAACAAAGCCTTTATTTTCTCACACTGTAACTTTGTTTCCTGTAATTGTGGTTATTTCTCATAATTGTCACTTTATAGGGCTCACTGCAACTTCATATGTTGCTATTGTGACTTTGTTTCTCAAATGAAGACTGTTTCTCAGAATGCTTTGTATCTCACAATGTTACCGTCTCGCAATTATAACTTCAAATATGGCATTTGCGACTTTATTTTTCATAATTGTGATTTATATCTTGAACTCTGACTTTGTTCTTGTAATTGCAGTTATAATATCACAACTACAGTATATGATTTTGTATCTTGCTATTTCCAACTAGCAAGATACAAAAATTTTCTCACAGTGTGACCATTTCTTGTAATTACAGTTATTTATTGTAATTGTGACTTTTTATGTGACTTTGTTTCTCATGATTGTTACTTTATATTTCAACTATATCTTGCAATTGAGACTTCATTGCTCATAACGGCGCCCTCATATCAAATCTATTTTATTGAAAAAGGCTGACGTTCCTTCTTGTTGTACATGGAGAAATAAGGCCCTTATTTTGTTTACAAACTTTTGCACACATATTTTGCATGCTTGTAAGTACGACTGAAACATGAGAACAGGCTGGCGGAGGGCACACATCAATATTAATTACAAACCTCAGTCGTGATCAAGGCAATCACTTCACCATTAATTCTTCAGAGCTGTATATCAGTCATTTACCTCACAAAAGCTCTAAAGATCAATGGCAGGTGTCCAGGAGAGAATGGTGACAGTGACGTGACGTGCCCACAGTATTTTAACAGATACTCTTTTCCCTGCTGGAGGCTCTTGCCTAATAGAGGAACAAAAGCAGAAGATAAGAGTGCCACATAAATCATGTCGTCTCTCTCAAACCACTGCAGTGTCCTCAGGAACAGGGCTGGAACTGAAACAGATTACCACTATCAAAACCTGTGATGAAAACAATTAACACCTGAGGCTTCTGACAGACTCAGCTCTGTGATCGAGACAATGTTGTTTCAGTTAGGTAATGAATTTACCTCATTGCCGTCAAAGCTCTCGATTTCTCACTTAGCTGTTATATCAAGTATTGCCTGCTGGCAATTTCAAACTGTGTTGCTAAATAGTTTCTTGATTGGCTCGCTGGTTTGCTAAAGAATAAGGAAGTGATACACGAAAGTCAATTATACAATTATTTTGCACCAGTGTCCGCAAAATATTTCTATCTACAAACAGCTTTGACAAAATACTGGCTGGAAGCACACCGTATTAAAAAAAAAACACACAAATGTAATTAACTTCTGTGTGGCTCAATTTGCCTGTTCATCGTAGAGCCCAGACTGTCCGCTCCACACGTCTGTTCATAGCTAGGAAGCATGCGACACCCTCTTGGTCACTTTCTCTCTCCATTTGCACCAGGTCTGTTGAACTGTCATTGAACTGGGAGTCTGTCTATTTGCTCACTGCAGAAGCAATTTTGCTCCATGCACTTTCATGCCAAGAACACATACTCTGTGACATCTAATAGGCTTCTCCTGAGGTTTGAAACAGCACAGAGAGACACACTTCAAAGATAACCCTGAATCGCAGCTAGCTAGCTGTAAATAAATGCTGTTCGGACGATTGGTTCCAACTCAGAAGTCAACTTGCCTTCAGCTGCAGCTTAAATTTACTGGTATTAAATAATTATTTAAGATACTTTATGGTATCAACTGGGATGTTTTTGTTAAATTTGTTCACTTTGGCTTAAACTTTTTTTTTCTTGTTTTTTAACTCATAGTTTTAATGTTTTGCAGAAATATACTTTAAATTTACTTTTTAAATATACTTTAAAAAGTCATAATTTCCTTATATTGTCATATTTATTTATATTACTCAATTTTTATTATTTTTACATATTCAAATAATATGGTATCTACTCTGTCAAAAATAAATAAATTAAAAAAATAAATAATGAAAATACAATTTGAAATTGTCATATTTATTGTAGGTTTTTCTTCCAAATGAATCTCATCTTCACTGTTGTTGCCAAAAAAAAAAAAACTTTTGTTAGTAATTTTGTTGATGAAATAAAAACAAGAAGAACACAACAACTCTTCATCGAAGAACAGTCTTTCTAAGCATCTTTTGGAATGGGTTTTTTATTCAAACCTCCTATTTACATATCTTTAGCTCTACAGAGTAAGTGGATCAAACTGGCTATTTTATGTGCACGAATGACTTGCACTGTAGCATTATCTCCCATAATGCGTTGCACCACGAGGTTTCTTCATTGTGAGCCAAGGCTCGCTCGAGTAACGTTGTGACACTTAAGCTTTGTATAGGGCGTTTCATTTCACAGCAGGACCCTCTATGTTAATTCCTAACATCACTACGGTCGACACATGGTCTGTAATCACAGGGTGGACAAAGTGCACTGTTGTGTGGTTCAAGCCTTTGGTGCTCTTTTGGTAATTTTTGGTTTCTTTCTCTCTCCTTACTTTTAGAAAGCTTTACTTGGAGTGGTCTGTGAAGTTGAAGGACTGATATGGGCTGAGGAGAATAGCCGGGGCAACAACCGACGTGTGGCGTATCTGTAAATCTTTAATTTGAGGCTGAAGCTTCAAAGGACTCACTGCGAGGAATGTGTGCGCTGTAAAGTGACTAACCGGGTGGCCAGTGGCACATAGCTTGTCCTGTTTGCTGTATATGTGAAAATGGCAGGATTGATGGTCTGTCAGTTGGTCTGAATGATACACTCTGTGCACAGATGATCTCTGAATGATACAGTCTGAATTATACGGTCATGTGAAGTGAAAAAGAGAGGATGAGGTGATTGTTCTAGTTCTCTGGTCATCCACAAACTATATGAGTTGATGTTACTGTAGAACTTTTGGTTGTATGTTGGATGGTATTATTAGCCCCTTTCACATAGTTATACCAGTAAATTGCCGTAAAATTACCAGAACGACTTTACCGGTAAATTCAAAACTGCGCTGTTCACACAGGCAACAGCATTCCGTCTTTTTTCCGGTAAAGCACCATTCACACATTGGTTTTAAATTACCGGTAAATTCTGTGACATCATAAAACGGAAATAACCTCTAAACGGCTGCGCATCACGGTGTTGTGTTTGTAAACATGGAGGGGTAAACGCGATCAGTGTTTTTGTTGATGTTTTCATTTGTGTGCCAAATGTTCACGTTCATGCTGCTTCTTTTGGCCCAAAGATATCGCACGACTTCAAACACAGCGCGGAGTAAATGCGTCATCTGCATCAGAATGTTATGATTGGCCCAGAGCCGTTGAATTTTGAATTTCAACGGCTCTGGATTGGCCCGGAGTAGACGTCTTACGTCACCGCGTTCTGAACTCGTATGTGCTCATACCGGTAATTTTCCTTCTGCGTTCACACACAGCAGAATTCCGGCAATTTACTGGTAATGTTACAACTTCTCATACTGGTAAATTGCCGGAACGAATTTACTGGTATTTTTGAAAAGGTCCTGTTCACACATGATCTCTTTACGGCAATTTACCGGTAATTTTCCGGAAAAGTCTGTATGTGTGAAAGGGCTTATTGTCTTTCAGAATGCTCAGTCTCTCAGTAAAGAGCAACTCGTAAAAATAAATGGGTTTAATTGTATTAAATGTGCACTTTAGTGTAAAATACTGTACTTGCAGTTAATAAATAAAATGCCAATATACTGAAAGAGTACACTTTCATGACACTTCTTGACACTTTAAAAATTGCCCAATTTCTAAATATCTTTGAGTACATTTTAAATCTTTGTTTTAATAAGCTTTTTTTTCATGCTTTAAAGAAACACACTTATTTTAAAAGGGCCAACGGATGCCCATTTTCCACAAGTTGATATAATTCTTTAGGGTCTTAATGAAAAGTCGACAACATACTTTGGTTAAAATTTCACAATGGTAGTACAAAACAACACCATTTTAACCTGTCAAAATCAGCTCTGTTTTCAGCAAGCCGTTTTAGTACATATGTTCCTTTAAATGCTAATGAGCTCTGCTCACCCCACCCCTCTCTTCCATGGGGTGACAAGCCGTTCTCATGATACTGTTTACTTTAGCCACGGAACTTGCTAACTAGCACGTTATTAGGAAATGCGATTTGCAAAGATTCATAAAATAACCTTATACTCACTTCTTCTGTAGGTGAGGCAGGCATTCACTTCAAAAACAAAGGTAATCCACTGCGTCTTCAGCGGCTCAGATGTCGGGAGTAAACGACAACTGCTGTTCATTATTACATCCAACAACAGAACACCTCAATCGTTTAGGAGCCATTCTTGTCTACATCTGCTTTGGCAGTGAAACAATGGCGGACTAATGACAGCTCACTCAGGGCGGGTCTAAGGTAAGACACTAGTGTCAATCAACAATCATGGGAGGGCCTGGGTCTGTGTAGTCTCGCATAGCCAGACCTTCAGACTGACGGCTGAAGGTCTGAAATCTATGGTAGTTTTCATTGGCCAAGGCCCACCAATGAGGCCGTTTGACCGACATGTCCACAATCAATCACAGTTCGTTTTGTTCAGCGTCACGTTTGGGGGAGTGGAAATGTCGCCACAATAACAGACCAGTGTGTAAAACTCATTAAAGATTATATGCCGCGAACTTTAAATATTTCACATACTTTTGAATATCCAGCGTTTATTTGATCCTGATAAGCGTTTGTCATCACAGTTGTAAACACGACGGCTTTCTTCTTTCGTGAGGGGTTTGGTGTCACGGCATCTTTGTTTCCAGGCGGAACGTTAAAGAACGCGACGTCTCCCGGAAATCCTGTATAATTCAACCAATCCGGCGACGACTTTAAAACTCCTGAAGTGTTTCCACTTTTGTGTGCCATATGCATCAGACGTTTAGCAAACATTCCGTGGGCGTGACGTCTGAGGCTGAGGCTAGGGTCTGTGTGACGTCACACAGACAGGCATCTGAGAATGGCTTGATATGAGCTTTAAAAAAAATAAAATAAAAACACTGGGTGGATCTTTATCATTATAGGGTGGTTGTGTACACACACTGCCAATACACATTTCAGTTCAAACAACTTGTAAAAGTGCATTTTGCATCCAATGACCCCTTTAATGTGTTGACTAACATACTACATACTAAGCACACTTTTTAACTGTAATTTAATTTTAACCGTAGGGTGTTATTTGATATTACATTTGATATCACACACACGTTATTTAAATTCATTTTATCATTTATTTTTATTTATTGTATTTTTTATTAATTAATTCAATTAATTATTATTATGTATTATTATTATTTTATGTTCTAAATTGTATCATAATTACAAATTTGGGATTAAAAATATATTTAAACACATGATATACAAGTTTCAGTAGAAATGACATAAAGATATATTTTAGTTTACCATAAATATCAGTACATTCAGCAGTACACTTTAACTATTTCAAAGACAAGAAGTAATTATGAAATTACATATAAAATGTACTTAAATCCTACTTAAGTGTGTGAAAAAAAGAACAAACACTGAACTAAATTCAGCTAACTACATTTAAAACAAGTAAACACATAAACTATGATACATTTTCATCTAATTGTAAATAGCATTAATTTAAGAGTCTGAAAACATTAAAAGAATATACTTGAGTGCAAACTGATTGTAAAGTATTTTATTTCTATAATAAGTACTCTTTTTAAAAGTACATGCTAAAGTTTACTCTTGTTTTCACAAGGGAACTCTTGAGTTTTTCCTGACTTGTTATTTAAAATTAGCACAGCTTAATTCACTGCTTCAAATCAGTTCAGCTGGCTAACAATCTGTTATAAAATGTTAATTGCAACTCAAAATGAGAGTACAGATGTGGACTTCTGGATTTGCAAGATGGTGGGAGTTTTTTTTTTTTTTTTACATTTATTTATTATAAATCTAAATAAACAAGCAAAAATGTGGATGTTTCTTATTTTCACATTAGCTGTTTCCTCTCCACTAATGTTGTTAAAGAACATAAACCCTGTGATATCAAATCCACAGCAGACACAGTATCACACCTGTAAATTTTCATGCTTACGGTGTGAGTTATCCCTGTGAACATCCACATCAACAACTGTGATTAGTGTTAACAACACAGGTCTCCAGGGACGTTTGGAGCATTAACACACCAGCCTTCTTTAATCTGAGCATTACATGTGTTCTATGTTCTGCTGCTCCTGATGAGACTCTGGTCTCCTCTCTGCAGCAATACATACTCATCAGATTATCAGTGTTTTCATCTTTGATAGCGCTCACTTTAATGGACCAGCAAGGTCAGAAGGAGGTAATACATTTTGGAGCAATAAATCTAAAGACTGTGAGGCAGTTTGTGAACAGTATTAACATAAGCCGGGCAAAATATTATAATATATGCATATGTAGAATTTGCCATTACATGTAAACACTGTAACATTTAAAAAAAAAAAAACTTTGAAACAATTTTCACCCAGAAATGGCTAGTAAATGTACAAAAAAAAAAAAAAAAAAAAAAACGTTCATGCATGATAATGTGCTCACTTTTTAACACACATGGAAAGGGATGAGCTTTATCCCAGCTGATTCCCTAATGGCTCATTTATCCATGTCCAGCCATGTTCAGTAATTCAGCATATGATGATTTAAGGCTGTCTCTTGAGCTAACACTGTCAGACTTCTGAAGACTTCTGTTAAACTCTTATCCAAATTAGTATTATTAAATAAAATTAACAGTGTTCAAGCTTTTCTAATTAGCATATTTTTTATTACTATAAATGTAGTTTAAAAATAGCCCACTGCAACCCTGGAGAAGATAGTGGTATTGAAAATGGGTGGATGGATGGATGAATGGATGAATGTAGTTTAAAAAGAAAGAAAATGAATCAGTACTTTTCCAAGGTATTTGCAATTCTGCAATACAGAAATATAAAGCACTGAGGTCATTTTGTATTTCAGTTTCTGCTTTGCTCTCTTTGTCAACTGTATTCAGTATACTATCCATTCCATTGTGCAAAATTGTCTTTTTCTTTTTTAGTTTACAAGTGAATTAGAGGCTATATATTGTTACAGTATTGACAACAGACAATGGACCATTTTACCTGTGACATTTTGCTAATGTAAATTAAATTTTAAAGTTAATTAACAGAAAAAAGCTTAAAATAACATAAATTCACATTGGGTGATATAATGTCACAATTAAGACAAATTAATTTGCAATTATGAAAAATGAAGTTGTAATTAGAAGAAACAGTTGCAGTTGCCCATTGAAACCTGCTTGGTCATCCTTTCATTCAAGGATGCAGTATTCTCTCCAATCTCTAAAATAATATAATGGTGATAGATAACACAGCTAATACATTAATTATGAAACATAAGTAGTAGCCAATGAATGATGACAGAATAGAATGTTAACAATACATCCTTTTGAAATAAGGAAATGAAAGTTCAGCCTAAGGGTAAAGTCCGGGTTGGATTTGAAATAGGTCATTCTGGGCTTTGACCAGTCTAGTCTCATAAAGATGTCTAAGCAAACAGGTTTCACACAGAATTACTGGCCTTGTACAAGGGCCCTTGTTTCTTCAATCAGTTATTTCAGGGCTTTTTTTCTGTATTTTCATTAATATTCATGTATACAGCAGGATGTCGGAGTGTTTGTGAGCTGTAGAAACAGATTGGGCTTTACAAGAACAAAGCCAAAATTAATTAATCGGAGGCAGTAATTTTGAACTGAACAAAATATAAACCCAGACCAAACACAAAAACATGTGCCACATAGTATCTATGTACTGTATTTTAATTTTAGGAGTGCGTACAGGTATTTTGATAGATGGATTTATGTTTTGAATTGGTCTACTGCCATGTAGATGGGTGGTCCTACCGTTCACTGCGATTGCATGAATGGTCTCCAAAGGGCCATGCAGAACCGTGATCTCTGGGCTTAGATGCTCATCTTTGAAGCTTGTCAAGTGATATACTTCAAGAGAAAGTTAATAATGAATTTGGTGTGATGTCATTTTGAACAAAATCAGGCCAAAGCGAAGTTCATTTTGATGTTAGTTTGAAGAGTCTGAAACAACTTGCCAAAGTGAAGTTTCCAAAAATGTTTGCTCCATTTTGACCTTCGAACTACCACTAGGTGTGCTCTAGACTCCACTTTCTTTGACATGGAATTCTTCTCCGAATCTTGGGATGTTTGCTAACAGTACACAGCTGCTCAGGTATTTCTAATTTCCTTTTACCCCTACATGAAGAATGAAAAAGAATTTCACAGTGAGTATATTGGGCCCTTAAATGTCACTTTTTGATATCCAGTCAAGGGTCTAAGGGTACTCAGTGCTCTTTGGCCTAGTTTAATCACTTCTCGCTAAACTAAAAAAAATAAAAATTTAAATGAAAATTAAATGTGCATGTTTTTGGCACTGGTAATGCCCAATATATTAGAAAACCAGCTTTGCCTAAAGTACAATTTTTCTAAAACTTGTTAAAAAGATATGACAAATGTATTTCTGTCAGGACCACTATCGTCAATGATGATTGACAATTAGCATACAGTTCTGGGCAAGAACACCCCGCACATCTATGCAGCCTAGCATGGATGGGAGCAGGGACAGCAGCGGTAACCCCAAAGGGTAAACAGAACAGAACCAACAAATATATTGCAGATATTGTTAAAGTTCAGTAATTTTATGTACACATTTTATAATTAGTCTGATTTAAAGGAGAATCAGAAGGTTGAATCCTGACTGACAGAGGAGGAGTTGGGGAGGGTAATTAGCTATTGAGCAATGCGAAAACTGCTGATAATACTGAAGGAACTTATATATGGATGCTTAGATGGGTGTCATATTCCTATAGGTAGATGGGGATCAGCTGAGAGTCAGCTGATGTGAGCTTGACTAACGTGACCTGCCAGAACTATGCTACGCTTGATTTTCAGAATTTCTACCTAGCCATCTAGCTAGCATACATGTTGGAGTTGGTGTCGATGTAATATGATTGGTTGGCTTCACTGAAAACAGACAGAGCAACTTAAGATGCAATTCTGTTGGTGTTGCGAACAACTAAATAACCAGACTCAAAGGATTTACTAAACAGGTCAAATTAGCGTTAGAACGCAATACCATAAAAGCACCAAAGGGAGGGGAAAATTCTGTGGGTGATTTACTAACAATGCACACATTAAAGAACACAGACGCAGCCAGATCATTTCCATAATGACCAGCACAATCTACCAAGAGCAGCGCAAATTACCGCCTGTTTTAAGACATGCTTTTTTTTGGGTGTTAAATATTGGCGCAAGTCAGTAATTTGACAAGCGTTAGCAAACTGTGTTGCATGATTCATTTTAATACTCTCCTCCCATAAATTTTGTTTCTGAAAGGGAAACTCGTACAAATGCATATTCAATAAGGTCAGGCGCAAAAATAACTGTGTCCACGCATTTTCAGCACTAATTCTTCACTGCGCATCTTTAGTAAATCCTGACAGTACTAATTTAATGCCAAAAGATGGTTTGCGTTGGCGCACGCTGTTAGTAAATCTGCACCTTAATTTGTAGCCACATGGCCAGGGCTCTGTTCAAATAAACTTGACTGCTTTACCTTGTCTAACAAGCACAAACTGTTAATATTGAATGTGAATGGCAAGACAACTAACCCTGTGACATCATAAGTTACAGCACTGCAAGATTTTGTGTGGAGGGGCCTGGGGGCCCTGGTTTTTAGCTTACCCTTTACTCTCTGAGAGCCCTCATTTTAAGGGCCCAGTTTTTGAAACATGTGCTTCAGGGCCAGGGTGCCCTAGGTCAGCATGTGCTAGAGGGCCCTAACGCTTTATGCACGACATGCCTGAAGGGCCATGGAGCTCAGCTTTCTTTGACAGTCTCAAGCTTTGGAGGGCACTAGCAATTCAAGGCTCAGGGCACAATGGCCAAGTAATGAAGAAAAGAACATAATCAGGAAAACTTAAACAAATTTAACATATAGTGTCACTAAATTTGAGCATGTAACAGATATGAAAGTAAATTTGGAATGGATTGGTCTCAAAAGGTTTTATTATTATTATTTTTTTTTCCCCTTAAGAAAATAAATTCTGGGCATAAATAAATAGGCCATCTGTAGATTTCCAGTGGTTTCAATATATCAGAACAATCTCCAAATTTGACACAAGTTATGGTAGACAGTAAAATATATATATTATACAGGTGCATCTCAACACATTAGAATGTCGTGGAAAAGTTCATTTATTTCAGTAATTCAACTCAAATTGTGAAACTCGTGTATTAAATAAATTCAATGCACACAGACTGAAGTAGTTTAAGTTTTTGGTTCTTTTAATTGTGATGATTTTGGCTCACATTTAACAAAAACCCACCAATTCACTATCTCAACAAATTAGAATATGGTGACATGCCAATCAGCTAATCAACTCAAAACACCTGCAAAGGCTTCCTGAGCCTTCAAAATGGTCTCTCAGTTTGGTTCACTAGGCTACACAATCATGGGGAAGACTGCTGATCTGACAGTTGTCCAGAAGACAATCATTGACGCCCTTCACAAGGAGGGTAAGCCACAAACATTCATTGCCAAAGAAGGTGGCTGTTCACAGAGTGCTGTATCCAAGCATGTTAACAGAAAGTTGAGTGGAAGGAAAAAGTGTGGAAGAAAAAGATGCACAACCAACCGAGAGAACCGCAGCCTTATGAGGATTGTCAAGCAAAATCGATTCAAGAATTTGGGTGAACTTCACAAGGAATGGACTGAGGCTGGGGTCAAGGCATCAAGAGCCACCACACACAGACGTGTCAAGGAATTTGGCTACAGTTGTCGTATTCCTCTTGTTAAGCCACTCCTGAACCACAGACAACGTCAGAAGCGTCTTACCTGGGCTAAGGAGAAGAAGAACTGGACTGTTGCCCAGTGGTCCAAAGTCCTCTTTTCAGATGAGAGCGAGTTTTGTATTTCATTTGGAAACCAAGGTCCTTGAGTCTGGAGGAAGGGTGGAGAAGCTCATAGCCCAAGTTGCTTGAAGTCCAGTGTTAAGTTTCCACAGTCTGTTATGATTTGGGGTGCAATGTCATCTGCTGGTGTTGGTCCATTGTGTTTTTTGAAAACCAAAGTCACTGCACCCATTTACCAAGAAATTTTGGAGCACTTCATCCTTCCTTCTGCTGACCAGCTTTTTAAAGATGCTGATTTAATTTTCCAGCAGGATTTGGCACCTGCCCAGACTGCCAAAAGCACCAAAAGTTGGTTAAATGACTATGGTGTTGGTGTGCTTGACTGGCCAGCAAACTCACCAGACCTGAACCCCATAGGGAATCTATGGGGTATTGTCAAGAGGAAAATGAGAAACAAGAGAACAAAAAATGCAGATGAGCTGAAGGCCACTGTCAAAGAAACTTGGGCGTCCATACCACCTCAGCAGTGCCACAAACTGATCACTTCCATGCCACGCCGAATTGAGGCAGTAATTAAAGCTAAGGGAGCATCTACCAAGTATTGAGTACATATACAGTAAATTAACATACTTTCCAGAAGGCCAACAATTCATTATTATTATTTTTTTATTGGTCTTATGAAGTATTCTAATTGGTTTTTTAAACATTTTTGTTAAATGTGAGCCAAAATCATCACAATTAAAAGAACCAAAGACTTAAACTACTTCAGTCTGTGTGCATTGAATTTATTTAATACACGAGTTTCACAATTTGAGTTGAATTGCTGAAATAAATGAACTTTTCCACGACATTCTAATTTATTTAGATGCACCTGTATATAATATAAATAATTCTGTGTGTGAAAATTGTTCCAAAGTAATCCTACACCTTTTTCTTTCTTTTTTTTTCAATGCATCACTGGATATGCAAATAAAAATGATGCAGTACTTGCATAATCTTTGCATTTATTTTGAATGTAGTTACTTGTCAAATAGTATTATACTTTTAACTGAGTGCTCAAAGCTTCTGTCAATGGGTCTGCATTAGCTGACAAAGCGGGGCTGACGTGCTGTCTGTTGCCTCACCTGTAATCACAGGAGACTGTCAAAGCGTTGACCCGACAGTTGCGTGAGTTTCCCCCCTACAGAGTCCCAACAGTGGGGCGCTGCATGAGCTGCAGCACTGATAAACACCCAATGAAGTGATATCACGGACGGAAAGGCAAATGCATCCCAGATGGTGGGTGGTTGAGCGGGCAGATGGCACTGACTTCGCCTTACAGTCATGGCTAAATAGTCAGACCAAGTTGGAATATGGTTTTTGTGTACTTGTACACACATTCAAGTTTAATTAATAAGCAGTTGGCATGTTTCCTTAATACTGTTGTCTTAATATGGGTAAGCTTCAGTGGGATCCAGTGAGAATTGTACAATGGACAGCATGTGTTTACATCTTTAATGCGACGTCTCAGTTCAGAAGCCTGAATTTTGTTTTTTTTTTTCTTAAAAAAAAAAAAAAAAAAAAAATGTTCATGTAAGAGCTCGCTGACATCAAACTAGTTATTGTTGAAGAAAATTACAGTGATCATCAGATGCACAACAACTGAACAAGTAATCTACAAGCATGTCTTGCCTGCTGTTTGTTAAAACATAAAATAATGTGTGTTTCACAGAGAGAAAGAAATAAACATACATAGAAGTCTTCAGAATGTTGACGTCAACCGTTGGTGCATAATGCTAAATTTGATTGTTCTGACAGTAGAAAAACAAAGAGTACGGCACTTAAAACTGCAGACTGGTAACATGTGATTGTGTCTATTTGAATGAATCATTCAAGATGCTCATAATAGTTAATTGTTTGTGAATCAGACTGTGCAAGTGGTGCATTGTAAAAGCAAGTTGTGCTCACCAACATTTTTTTTTTTTTTTGTATTCTATAAGCAGTTTAAAAAATGCTGTAGTAGATTATCTGTGCATTTTTCCTATTGACTGTCTTGTGTGAGAT
This sequence comes from Onychostoma macrolepis, assembly GCF_012432095.1. Lineage (NCBI taxonomy): Eukaryota > Metazoa > Chordata > Actinopteri > Cypriniformes > Cyprinidae > Onychostoma > Onychostoma macrolepis. The sequence goes on from NC_081172.1 coordinate 27,830,251, forward strand.
TCACCAAGCCTCCAGTCTTTAAATGTGATCCAATTCTGTTTTTTTCTTCCACAAACCCTTTGCAAAGCACGAACTACTTCATAGCGGTTAGTGTATTATAAAACTTATGTTTTATTTATTTATTGCCATTCCAGCTCAAGGTTGATGAAGGAAGTTTTATAAGACCAACAAAACTGACAGACATAGGACAAACTAATCACACCACGAGAGAGAGAGAGAGATACTGTATGTTCTACAGATTCTAATGTTAACAAATGCATAACCTTCCACTGACGTATGTCAATTATACTTATTACAAAGGTTTTTTTTTCTCTCTCTCTCTCTCTCTCTCTATTATTCTATAGTGTAGTCTAGTTCAGCTTCTTAATCTTTCTGTGAAGTAATAATGAGGGAATATGTTGTATTATTTCTAAACACCACCAGCAGCAGAAGAAGATACTATTGTCTGTTTGTCCAGCACATTTTAGCATTGACCGTTTTGTGAACCTGTTATGATGTGATGCAGATGCAAAGAGGCTGTTGTTGAAGGATGGGCTGTGTTGTTACTCAAATGCTAAAACGATGTTTGCATGGTCTTAAAAGCCTTAAAGGGGGAAAAACAGCCTTTTCAATTATATGGGTCAAAACAATGTGATCTCACTAATACAATTTGTTTCATGTAAATGTACTTACTTTTGCATAGACTATAAAACATGTCATACCGATGTACTAACACAGGTCTTCCAACTCTCATGTTCTCACACCACACGTCTATTTTCTTATGTGGTGCAAAGAGGAAATTGCTAATATGCTGATAGACAAGATATAGCATACAGCACTGTGCAGCAGCGAGATGTTCAGACCGATAGTCTGAAAGTCTGAAAAAAAAGTACAACTGGCAACATCTAAAACGTTACATATTTATGCATAAATAACTTTTTTTAAATTGACACATTTAAGAATCCTGAAGATTGAATTAACGGAATTAATCAGTCGATACTATTTTATTTATGATCAGTGAGCTTGTTTTCAATGGTATTTGTTTAATACATTTGACTTATTTACTTAAATGGACATTTCAAACACGATTACACTTAAAAATCTTAAAATGAATAACATTTCTAGGGATGAGCGAGTATCTGTATCTGTATCTGTACTCGGACTGGGCGGGGCCTAACCCAGAAGTGGGCGGGATTTAACCTGGAAGTGGGTCGGGTTGTCTTGAAATGGGCGGGGCTTTAACCGGTATGTTATTTTAAGCATGCAATTGATATGGGTTGATCAGAAATTGTTATATTTATTGCTGATTAGAAAACTAAGAAAGAAAAATTTGTAATATAGTTTTTTTATACCACTACTTCCTTTTTATTGCAACACAATAAATCTGTATGTGTGTAGGGGAGGGGCGCTGTGACTAGCCTATCACAGAACGCAGACACAGTCAGCTACCCAATGAGAATTTTTATTCAATCCGAGCACAGATATTGACTCCTATTACTCGTATGATACTTGTACTCGGCAAAAGTGCTTTATCCGTACCGGATACTCGTTTCAGCCGAGTATCCGGCTCAACCCTAAACATTTCTATAGAAAATGTGTTTTCTCTATATGCTGTGACAGAAAATGCAACATAAAATGGTCTATTTTATATCATTTTAAAAGTAATCCGATTTATTTGTACACTGTAATCCAAATCTTCAGAATGCATGCAATTATTTTGTGAGAAACTTAAATTCAAAACTTTATTCAACAATCTTCAGTCATTTGGACTGCATTTTTGCAATACATTATTTTGATTATACTTGTGCTGTACTGTGATCTGTTTTATATTCACAATATATTATATTATCTGTATATACAGTAGTAAGAAATGGTTAGTGCTAGATGTAGGAGTGGTATTAACTGCTCCAAACAATCTATTTAATTGTATATAGACATGAAAATGGTCATCGAACATTTTTTTTATATATACTACAGTATATACTGTAAGTGGTTATATGTTTAGGTTTGGGGATAGGGTTAAGGGATCAAAAACATATCTATAAAACGGTTAAAAAAATAAATATGCAAATATATTTAGTAAAATATTATATTTTTGTATAGCTATATGTAATGTTTACATTTCCATCCAAAGTATGTTTTTGTACCTGTAAACGATACATACTAATACCAATGTATAAACAGTGAGACAGGGCTGGTTAAAAATGCAAGAAATGGCCATGTTAAACTGACCTTAAAATATTATTAAAATTATAGAACATGTGGCCTAATATTATTTGTAAATATTTGTTTATTAATAGTGCAATGCTGTCTCATTTGAAATGTGAGATGTAGGAACAAGAATGTAACACAGCTCTACTCAACGACAGGCATGTTTCCTCTGTTTGGACTTCTGATCCTGCGTATCACATTGTTTGTATTGAATATCAATTACAAATTCAGTCATGTATTGGGTTTCAACTGCTGCCCAAGCTGCATATCTACAACACAGCATTGTTGGTCATGATAAACACGTCCTAACACTGTTGCTGTGTCCCAGAGAAATCAATTTAACGGTGACATCCAAAGTGGAAACACATTCTTTTATTCTCTTAACTTCCTGGAAATCGCTCAGATCCTGACACAGTCCAGATACACCATACATCATTCTGCTCTTGGGACGCGCAAAATGACTCGAAGCACTGCGTGTGAAGTCTGCAGCGTTATCCTTGCAGAGCTTTTAGGTTGTTTGTTAGATGAAACACTGTCATTACATTCTAAATATAAGTGGGTTAGCACAAAACATTTTTATGCATTATGATCAATATTCTTTTTTGCAAGTCATTCATTGCTGAGTTCTAGTCCCATTTTTTTTTTTTTTGAAAATGCATTCTTTTAAATACTCGGTGACCATTAAAAATGTATGTTCTATATAGTGACCTGATCCACTATAGTCCATCGGATGCACACTTAGTAATCTTGCCAGAAGTAGCAAGTCATCATTTCTTTCGCCTACTGTGAATTTGGACATACTAAACTTTTTACATACCGTTTTCTCTATATAGTGGAGAAGTATGCATATTTGCATACAACCTTACTCCATAATCATTAAATCAGTCATGAGTTGAGTAATTTCCAATAGCGTGGTCATTAGTGTTGATTCTAATAAATGAGGTTCATCAGAGTGTAAAGCTTCTGTAATTCTGACACCTATACATCGATGCACACAATATTGACAAGGTGGCCCATTCAGTGCCCATTAAATGATTTAAGAGACTCAAATGTGCATGTGATCCCATTCTGCTGCTGAAAATCGTTCAGTGCACAGCTGTGATTGCTGATATTGTGGTGGAACAAACTAATAAATATTGTGTATTTGTGATTGTTTTTCATCTCTCATGGGCGTGAGGTTTAGAGATGTGTGTACATACAACCTCACGCAGCTACACAATGAATGGCTAAACTGCATGTTTGTGTGTGTCTAAACTAGCACATTTGTATTTGTGGGAAAGAAAATGGGAGGAGAAAGGAGTGTCTGTTTATTGTAGAAACAAACAGTAAAGGGTTTAACTCTCATGCAATGGGTAAACTTTACGAGTCATGTGTTTGTTTCATGGGTCGAATGGTGCAATGGAAGAAGTGGATTGTTCATATTCATTGCAGATGATTTATTTATTTATTTATTTATTTTTTAAGGTTTGTCTGTTTCCCTGGACAGAGCATGAAGATCTGGTTGTTTTGGGGCTCTCAATTTCTTCCGAGTAAAAAAATAAAATAAATAAATAAAAAAAAACCTCCATGCATCAAACACCAGATCCTACAAACTAAACAGTGTTGTTCCATCAACACTTCAGAATGGATGTTTTGATGAATAAAATCATTCATTCCAATTTGTAAATTGTTGAGAGAAACTCCCACCCACGGTGCATGGGAAACTGGATTTTGTGCGTGCATTTAAATTAAATACGGAGTTTAATATCATCACCATTTTTTTATGCACTTTTTTAATTCATCACATGCAAAAAACATCTGTTACTAGCACTTTTTCATTTCAAGATTATTGTGACTGTGGCTGCAGGGCTGGGTGGTATGATGATATATAGACTGTCTGATGGTAGAATTGTGTCAGCCAGTAGATATTTTGCTATCGGTGGACAGCACTGCTTTCTTTAGACAAAGAAACAATGAATAATACAAAAATAAAGAGCTGGGTAGGTCCCAAACAGGTCAAGATGAAGGAGAACTTGTTATTAAAAGGTGTCAGGCACAACAAAAAAATAGTTTTTTTTTTTTTTTAAAGAGTCACACCTTGCTGCATTCATTTATAATTCAATATTTTGCAGTGGCTACAAATGTGGCATGATAATTTAGAGATCTGTATAATTTAGACTCTGTATAATATATACAATATATATATATATATTAAATGCACATTAATGGTAATGTATATTTTTGGACTGTCAGTAAGTTAAATGTTTTACACATAAAATTTGATTATTTTCATACATAACTTGATAAAGGCAAACCGTTATTTTTAATGTGATATAAGATTTTGGTCATTTTTGGATAGCTTTCAGTGTTGCCATGCCTGTTTTTTATAAGTGACTTTGGGCATTTTTTCTTTTTTCTTATGGACTTCCAGAGTAGTGTCATCTTTTTGGGATCTTGGCCCTTATAACACAATAAAATGTAAATCTTTCTGTCAAATTTCCACAACTGCTGTTTTGACCACACTCATATTGTCTTTATAAACTGCATTTTGTTTCTCCCTTCCTCACGTTTCTAATTTGTCCAGCATCTTATTGAATTTTCACTTCTTTCACCAATATAGTCTTTAATGCACATTTTATGTAAGTTTATGCTACAATACTTCAGAAAATAAGAAATTAAGACCTCAATTAAGATGCTTTTTTTTTTTTTGTATCCTCAGCAAAACAGATAGGGGCAGTGAGTGAGTGGGTCAAAGGTCTGAGAAAAATATTGAAGAGAGTATCCCTACAAATACTCAGCTCTTGTATATAAATACTCTGACATTAACTCAATATCTTGATATATTAATATATTTTACATGTTATTTATATCGGAGATGCAAACTCCCATGTAAAACTGAAAATAAAAATAATATTTTAAGAAAAAAAAAATCTATTGAGTAAAACATGCTAGAAAATAAATGTAAACAAATATATATATAAATATAAATATATATTCTTAATTATATTTCTGATATTAAGTTTTTTATTTATGAATTTATTTATTTATTTTTATTATTTATTTATTTTTAATCAGAATGTGTGCTTATTGAGGTCTTCTTTCAGACCAGGATGTGCATTTTCTTGCGAGATCTGGCAACAATGAATTGATTGATTTCAATGAGAGGTTACTTGTCCTCACGTGAGGTAAACTGATGCCGTAGTTCTGTAAAGAGAAGGATTGTCGGTAACGGTAAACTCCCACACCGCTGTCTAGTGCCCTGTCCGGTTTACCCAGAGGAACTCACGAGAGGGTGACCAGCAGAGGGAAGTGTTTTACTACTTCCACCTCCTCAATCACCCCATTTTCTGTCACACTGACTGTCCAACCTGACATAGATTTATGAAATGGGAAAAGTTACGACTGTTTATAAATAATAAAGTTAAATTAAATATTAATTGACACGGAGAGTGAAGCAAAGCGCTGACTTCAAACCTCAGCGTTATAACCGCAAAGTCTCTTAAAGTTGACAAGTCTTGAGTGTTACTGTTTGGCTAGTAAATAGAAGATAGAATAAAATAGGCAGTCGGGGGATAAAATCAACATTTTACCTCACACATTGATAATTTCATGTCCGGTTTGTCATGCAGAAGATCTCTTTTCGCATATATTTTTCACCATGTCTGTGAATTTAATCCTCCCCTCAGAGTAAACTTTGCGCAATGGCGACTAAATCAGTGTTGCCAGATCTCAATCACGAAAACATATAGTATGAGCTGGCAAAACTAAGTGTGCACAGTTTTCCCCCCCTCCTCTCTCTTTCTTTCTCTCTCCAATATTATGGATCATTGAGGATTGCTTATTTATTTTATTCCATGTATTGCATTGCATAAAATAATCTATGCATTTGTAAGAGAGGGACTGGAAAGCCCTATTTACAATGACAGTGATTAATTTAGTTTCTAGCAGGCCTTTCTGCTCTGCCACGCTATCCTGTATCAGACGGTGGGCCACTGCACTCTTACTGGTATTGGTCTATCATGTTGCTGCTTATTTACATACAGTTGTGCTTGTGGCCTGTCACTCGCGTCACCGGAAATTGCCAACTCTTACTGAATTTGAATGATGTCCAGTAAGTTGCTTGGTCTCTTCAAGTTACTTTCAGTGTGAACACCCTTAAAAAGGTGACAACAGGGGAAAACAAACTAAGGTTGCTTAATAAAGACATCAGTGTGGCTAAAACAGTCAGTGATTATATTTGACAGCTGCTATTTATGTACCAGCAAACCTCAGAAACCTGCGTGTGTTCTGGAAATAATCCACAAATAACGTAGACCACCATTGCTCATACTTACAAGCTAAAACAAGCACAGAGCCGCTTATTATGAGCGGACATGGCAACAATGGACTAAATCCTCCTACTCGCGCTTCAAGATAGTGTAAACCCCGCCCTTTTCTGACGTCACCCTGATTCGGATCTCTGCTCGCGCTTGTATCAGCTACACTAGAACAGTTCAGGTTGTGGCAGCAGTGCCCGAAGTACGCCAAACCACGGAATTGTTGCCATATTCTGGAGAATCAGTCCGTTTTCTCGGGGAAAAAAATTACTCGGAACGGATTTCACGTCCGTTGATACATCTCCAGCACCCAACAACAACAAAAAAAATAATAATCTGATAATCCTCAGACTCCCAAACTGAGGGAACAGACCGGGACCGTTGGGACTTCTAGGACATATTCTGGTTACTACTGCGCAAAAAAAAGTACAGAAGAATCTTATCATACGTACTTGTATTGTGGAACCAACGGATCGGATGCATTAAACGCCCCGTTATTCAGGGCACTGTTATTAAGCTTCTGTTTTGAGGGGGTTGAACAGCCGCACTGGATTCATCGCTTGGGATGCGGGATCCCTGAACTTATCTGCTTCTTATCCGCCTCGTCGAGCGGACTTTTCATCTGCAGAATCAGAGAGAGAGTCGATGAGCATCTTACATTCGGGTTTTGGGTTTGATCTAGATTCCTGGCTGTACTAAACTCTTCTGCAGACGTTGCACTGAATGCAGTTTCATTAACAGTTGACTTTCTGTCGTATAGTGAAGGGTGAACAGAAGTGGATTGTGTTGAAGTTGCATGAATCACCGGATCGCTCTTTGCAGATCGCGATATCAGATCGGATATTCGGCGCAAGGCGTGAAGCGCGATGGCGATATTGGCGACTTTTTGGATAGTCCTGCTGGTCGCGTTAAACGCTCCAGGTAAGTCCATGAGCTCCGTTGAAGAATGTTTCGTTAGCCAAATATGCGCTTTTGTTATCTGCCAGGTCAGGCGTCTCAAAAAGACTCAGCAGATCTATGCATGGTTCATAACTGTGTAAAGTTAAACTAAACCATCTGATGATAGTGTTGCCATAATTAAGATAAATGAACTCTAAGTGAACGCGTGAAAGCATAAGATGCAGGCAGATGGCGATAGTGATGCTGCGCTAGAATATGTGTGCTGCTTGTTAGTTGTGAATTATTGGAGAGCTCAGGTTAGAGCCTACAAGGGAACGGAAACATGAGTAAATTAGTTTCCAAGAAATAAAGGATAGTCATGTTTACACGTAAAAGTGATTCTTTATTTATTTATTTATTAGTCTTTGTTTGACGGTATCATTTGACGCCAGATGTCAAATGAGTGGCTTGGTTGGAGACGGATCAAGTAACCCGAAGCGATGAACCATTCACGTTACAAATTGATAATGAGAACCTGCTGCTTTTATTATTACATACACATTTTGTGACAGGTGTTTATTGTTTAAGAAAATAAATAAATAAATAAATAGACAGATAGACAGATAAACATCAGTGCTCACCAATTTTTATTTATTTATTTATAACATTAAAATACTTCAAGAAATGCAGTTCATACAACAATGACTTGAATGCACCTCTTGGTGTCTGTAAACTACATACAAAAGAAACTAGGACTGGCATAATGTTTTATCATTATTTCTTATATTGTTAATAAATCAGCTATTACTAGGAGAAAACATAATTTGCATAATCTATATCACCTTTATTTGTCGTCATTGGCCTATAAAGTGAACACACCGAAAAAAGCAACCAATTTGGATTTTTTACAACTCAAGTTAAAAATTGAATAGAAATGTTTGTGCCAAGTTGCGAGTAAAGATGCAATTTTAACATTTACATTTATTTAATTTTTTTCTCCCATGATTCAACATTCGATATTTTTTTTGTAATAACCAATTAATGCTGGCAGTTAATACAGTTCATAATGTTCTAAGGTGCAGCAGCTATTGTTGTAGTCAAGTATAGGTTGCAATTAGTGAACTTTCTCTTGGCTGCCAGATTAAAGCACTTGCTCTGTCTGTGATTGATATATGGGTGTGACTCCTCTGTGAAGATCAGAGAAGCTGCCCTCCCTCGTTCATCCCCTCTACCTGAACCTTCCTTCCTGTAAAACAAATGAAACACATGGAGTGACACAATAACCTGATTTAAACAGACAGTTCCCCTTTAAAAAGCATCCTGCTCCTTTATCAGCAAGATTATTCAATTCATGTGCAATCCCCAGAGTCTCTGACAGTACTACTGTTGGCCCAGCGTTAGGTGTCTTTTAATAAACTGCTCTTGAGTGTATATTTTTCAATCAATACTGCACTGCTGACCTCTAATGTTGTAAACAAACCGTCTGATGTATTGGCTGGTCTTAGAGCGCATCTCTGGCCTGCCCCCAGTGGCTCTGTAGAGGAAGTTAAGCCAGTCAGAACAGCTGTTTGGGGTCAGCTGAGTGAAAGGCTTATGTGATAACACTTGAACCTTCTTTCACTGGGTGATTATTCCGCATATCATCTCACTTTCCCACTCTTAAGTGATGGAGGCTTGATTAAAACATTTAAAAGATAACATTCCAAGGATATTTTGCTTCTCAATGTACTGCTGCTCTTTTTAGTGATATAATGCTTTGCTAAAAGTTTTGCAAGGCTCACTGAATTCCTAGCTTACCATAAGGAGATGACTTTATCGCTAAGCTTTGTGTAATATATGGCACCTTGTACAGTTGTAAACATCTTAGCTTGAACATGTTGCCTTTGGCGTGACTCCAGAAACAGAACAGCCTTGTTTGAACCACACGGTGGCCAAATGTTTGTGTGTCTCCAAGGCTGCTTTCAGATTCAGTTCCTGTAGACTTTTGTCATGTGATCTAAACTTGCATGGCAAGATGATACAGGATCTAGATCTGGAATTGTGCCCAAGCAAAATTGTCGATGGTAGCACACAGTATTAAAAGAGTCAGCAAATTTGAGCATTTGTTCCTGTGGGTAAGGGATGACTTCAGAAATAATTCTCTGGCTTGCGTTTCCCACCGTTAGCAATGACGGCTAACTTAACAGAGCAAAATATTTCACCTTCTTGACATTAATGACATGCACATAACTATTAATTTCTTCCCAGGCTATAATTTAAGACTTCAAAGTCGTACAGAATAAAATCCCTGGGCAAAAAAATATAGGATCATACAAAAAGTCACAAAGATCCGTTCAGACAAGATCCTTGAGCAAACAAACCCAAGCATGCCCTGTTGACAAGACACCTTGCAAATCTAAATGATATACACAACCCGGGCGCACCAAACACATCCCTCTTTGTTCACCTCTGCGCAGTGTTTACTAGACACTTGCCATGCAATTAACAGCTGGAATGGGGGTCTTAGAAGACATCTGGTTATTGTTTCTCCTTCTGAAGCAAAGCAATCACTCGTCATAAATCAACTCTACGTGCACATGTACATGTCAGAGCTGGCAGGGCTGCCCTCCGTCTGCGTTCGCAAACACGTGCAGCTACACGTACAGCTGAATGCTCAACGCTTAACTTCGAAGTCAAGTAAACTAATGAAGCGTAATGAATTATATGGATTCTGTGATTCGACGCCCAAGGCTCTTCCATTGAAAAGCATGGTCAGAAGTGTTGTAATTTATAATGTTATCTGCTCTGAGATTCACTCGCCCTTTTTTTGCCAAGTTGGAACCCGCCAGACTAATCTATTAATAGGGCAATTTGCATCCTGTTGATTGTAATGCGGCCCGAGGAGTCCATCGGATCTGCTGATCTATTGATAATAGATAATAGATGTCAATAGATTGACACTTTATGAACTCGCAAGTCTTTTTTAAAAGCACTGTTTACCCAAAAATGGAGATTCTGTCATGATTTACTGACCCTCGTGCCTTTCCGAACATGTGCGACTTGCTTTCTTTTGCAAGGGAAACATAATGGTCAGTGGTCATGAAAACTGGTTGGTAACATTTTCAAAATATGTTCTTTTGTGTTCCACGTGCAAGTCTTGCAGGTTATGAAAGACATGAGGGTGGGTAAATGATTTTGGGTGAACTATCCCTTTTACTTTGTTTATAGGGCTCGTCTACTTTAACATGATGGTTTTCTTCCAGGAAGACAGAAAAATGCTGCTGTAAAGCATGCATGGTGAATTTCACCAGCACATGCTGGGCTGTGATACAACATGCCTATGCTGTAATTTCCCTTGTTCATATAAAAACACATCTAAATCTTCTTTGTGGCTAAAATTCATTCAACAACGCAAAAAGATGGAAGAGAAGAGTAATGGAACGGACTGTGTCTTTTGATAGTGATTACATGACTTACAGCTCTCCCTTTAGAGTAAAACAGATGCTACATGGATAATTTCTTTGAACCTCCAGTTTTTGACGAACCATCATTGATTCGTAAATCATCATTTCCTCCAGTGATACCTTTTTAGCAATACTTTTTTCTATTTACGGAATGGAAAACTTTTTAATGCTTCAGAAATAAACATTCATCATGGTTTGGCCCGGTTTAAGGAGTACTTCACGAAGGAGCTCTGATCTGTACCTTAATTATTTGAACCCACCACAAACATCAATTTTACTAAGAGGGCTGGTTCAAGGTGAAATACCGAGGAAAGTGCTTTGTGAGTGCGTGTCGCAATCAGTCGAGTTAATCCAGGGTAGAAAAATGGCTGAATGCCAAAAATGCTTTTTCACCTGTTTCTAAAGCACTTTCAGCTACTTCATGTACAGTGTGAAAGGTGGTTTTAGCAGTGAAATTTATATATGAAATATGTATAATATAGATGCCACTGCATTTTGTTTTTCAGGAAATTCATTCTATGATTGATGCAAATACAAGTTTCAGCACATCAGTGAGTGCTGAATTGCTGATCAAGAACTGATTCAGTCAACATTTTATTTTCTAGTATATATATAAGAGGGGAAAAGCACAGTAATAGTTCTTTGTTTCTCTTTTCTTTTAAATAATGTGCACTGATGAAATGTTCAAAATAGTGAATAGGATGACATAAGAATAGGGTCAATTCTGATTTCAGGTTGACTTTAATATTTTACTAACCAGAACAGAACAAATACCCGGCTGGCCTTGTTACCCATGAGTCCCCTTTCCTCCGAGCACGACAGCTGATTCTGTGCGTTCTGCTCTTTGATCACAAAGTCTTGCCTGATTTGTGTAGAGATGATCCTGTGGTTCATGTAAAAGATCAGGATTATTTTCCTGGCTGGAGGAATCATGTTTGAATTTCGTTTGAAGTGGTTCAATCAAGAGAGAGAAGAAGAACATCTTGTGATATTCCCCCCCTTGCGTGTTTTGATTATCCCATTGACTGTGAAAGCCATATTTGAGTGGCATTTTTAATTTGTGAGTTTTGCCAACGCTCTCTAAATTGCTGCGATGAGCAATATCAGATCGCCCGGGGTCTTTTACGGATGTGCACAAGAAAGATTACAAATTCGTAAAAGAGTTCATCGAGGGGAAAATATATGTTGTTTGCTGCAAAATCTCGGCTCTCTTTCACGTCAAATGGCTTTATGCTTTTCTTTATGTGCAATGACAGGAATTCGGTCATTCACTTTGAGGTCAAAAGGTGAGCCTATTAATGTCAGCCTGCTTTGAAGGTCTAAGTGATATACAAGCTGTTATGACCCCAACAATAGATGGCTTAAATGGCAAACAAGTGTGTGTGTGTGCATGTGTGGGTGTAAAACCATCACTTGTTCCACTCCACCCATGAGAAACTAGGGTAAATTCAGACAGATGGTTAACACTCCTCAATTGTATTTCCAAATGTGTTGAAAATCTGTTTTATTCCCAAGTAAAACGTTCATTACTTTTGCATTAGGTTACTCACTTTGACGTAGGGCTATGCAATTAATCGTATTCGATTATCATGCACATCTCGTCAGTAAAGCCGGTTTCGTGATTAGCAGTAAATCGCCATCACCTGCTTTCAGATGGAGCCGCAGTTAATACACAGAGCCGTAGTTCACTGACAAGCTAGGCAATATCACGTTCGTAATCCTGATGAGATGTGCATGATAATCGAATACAATTAATTGCACAGCCCTACTTTGACGTGAGTCCCATATCATTTTAAACCATTTTCAGTTCACATCAGAATATATTATGTAAGCTTGAACTGAAATGGTTTGGGTGAAGGACCTGATTTTAGCAGTTTCAGTCACGCTTTGATGCCGTTTAACACTTATAACCGCTTTCTTTGACGGTGTTTAAAAATGAGGTGCTTTAAAAAGTCACTTTCTATGTGTTGATTTCATCTGTCAGTGTGCCCATTCATTGAACTGGAGTTTAGTCATGCATTTTAAATGACTTAATATGGCAGTTTTATTTATTTATTATTCTACTAAGAGAATTGTGTTATTTCTCCCAGTAACCTTGATTTCATATGCTCTATGCAAACTGTTGTTTTATTTCATTGAAAGTGGCCTTGTTCAGTATTCAACATTCTTTTCCACGATCCTGTACTGAAATCTAGTTATCAAAGGCATCTGTTTGCGCTATTCAAACGCTGCAGACTTGGCGAAGATGCTTGCTCCTTTGTAGACTTTAAGGTATCATAGGTGAGCTCCCAACGTGACGCCTTCTAAGGTGCCGTCTTGTAGCCAAAAGGAAGCATCACACATATGTTTTGTGGAGAAAGCACTCCAATAATGCATTTTTACCAATATGGCGTATGTATAAAATCTATTCAGTATTGAACAATAGCTTAAGGGTGAATCCCATTTCTCTGTCTTACCCCTTCCCCTTAGTTTGGGCGTTCACGTGAGAGTAAGGGCTATCCCAATTCTCGTTTTGATCGAGGGGTAGGGCTAAGGGGAAGTGGTAGATACCCCTTAAAACCAAGCATTTTCGCGAGCTTACTTGAAACCAAGGGTACCCAGAACACACTGCGCAACCGGCAACAATGGCGGCCAGATCATCCAGAGAGTCCCATAAATGTAAGTATTTTCGGCTTAAATAATTTATTAAAAAACTACGACAGTCTTGCTCTAGACAGTCCTGTACATATATATTTGCAACCATGTTCTTAATTGAAACGTTTTAAAAAATCGCTAGTTTGCTACGGTAACGTTACAGTGCTGATTTGCACAACAGTCCTGTAGATTAGCCTTGAATGGACTCCATGGATGTCTACAGTTTTAACTCAACTCCAAAGTTTGTGATCAACACATCACAAACCAGCAGCCAGCTAGCGACGGTGTATGATGACGTAACCATAACCAAGTGGTGTCTCATTTCATAGGGGTATGTTTTCACCCCTAGCGCTTACCACTCGGTTTCGAGGGACAAGGGCTAAGGGTAAGACGAAGGGGTAGGGGAAGGGGAAGGGGTAAGACAGAGAAATGGGATTCACCCTAAAACTGTTCAGTAGAGTATTTTACCCAATAATTGTTTTGTGCATTTTATTTTTAGGGTATCATATTGTTAGGATGGCAACATGCTAATTACATCTCTTATGCAGGCGCCTTAATCATTCGCTTATGAGGGTCAGTTTCAGTTAGTAGTAGTTTTGGAACAGAATCATTTGTATTGTTATCTGGGTAAATATAGCTTTTAATTACTGCTGTGTAAAACAAAGTAAGGTGTGATTTACAGGTGAGAGAGCAGGTTATCGTGTACTCCTCATCATCAAGCAGCAGTGATCTGCCCAGCCATTCCTGAAATTAACAGTGTAGAAAGCTATTAACATGAGCTGTAGTCCACAGCGGTGCTCAAGATGAAATTGACTGTGCCAAAACAGCAGCAGCATACTCAATCCATTCGGCTTCAGTGAGCAGAATACATTGTCTGCACAAATGTAAGAGATCACAATACAAACTTCACTCAAATACGTCACATTAGTTGGCTGTGCGTGTAGTTCTGTTATAGTTGTGTCGATGGGTACTTGCCTCCAGTCCTTCATCATGATGAGTATATGGTCAGAAAGGTGAGGTTTTATAGCAGAGTATACATGAAATTGCTGTTTGTCAGTGGCAACACTTTTGAATTCTTCAGATACACTGGAAAAGAGCTGTTTTAGATTTGAAGAGCTGAAAATGATAAAGAAAAGTGCTGTGTGTGGGGTTTTCCAAAAACTAGATTTCTGTCATTATTGGTAGATCATGAAAAGTCCAGGATTCGGCAAAACTGATCATGATTGTCATCTCTCATCTTGCTGATTTATTAAGTCGGTAACACTTTATTTTGATGGTCCCTTTTGAACATTCTGTTGACACTAAGTAATGTTGCAACTACATGTCAACAAACTCTCATAAGAGTATTAGTAGACTGTCTGCTTCATATCTACTAACTCCTTATTGTGTTGGTCTCCCAACAGATATTCTACTGACTATAAGTAACTTTGCAAGAACGTGTCAACATACTCTAACCCTAACCCTACCAGTCAACTAATACACTACTAACACTCTAATGAGAGTTAGTAGAAATGTAGGTGCAACATTACTTACAGGTGCTGGTCATATAATTAGAATATCCTCAAAAAGTTTATTTATTTCACTAATTCCATTCAAAAAGTGAAACCTGTATATTATATTCATTCATTACACACAGACTGATATATTTCAAATGTTTATTTCTTTTAATTTTGATGATTAGAGCTTACAGCTCATGAAAGTCAAAAATCAGTATCTCAAAATATTAGAATATTTACATTTGAGTTTGAATAAATGACCATCCCTACAGTATAAATTCTGGGTATCTCTTGTTCTTTGAAACCACAATAATGGGGAAGACTGCTGACTTGGCAATGATCCAGAAGACGAACATTGACACCCTCCACAAAGAGGGTAAGTCACAGAGGGTCATTACTGAAAGGTGTGGCTGTTTACAGAGTGCTGTATCAAAGCATATTAAATGCAAAGTTGACTGGAAGGAAGAATTTGGGTAGGAAAAGGTGCACAAGCAACAGGGATGACCGCAAGCTTGAGAATACAGTCAAGCAAAGCCGATTCAAACACTTGTGAGAGCTTCACAAGGAGAGAACTGAAGCTGGAGTCAGTGCATCAAGAGTCACCACGCTCAGACGTCTTCAGGAAAAGGGCTACCAAGCCACTTCTGAACCAGAGACAACTTCAGAAGCATCATAACTGGGCTGTGGAGAAAAAGAACTGGACTGTTGCTCAGTGGTCCAAAGTCCTCTTTTCAGAGGAAAGTAAATTTTACATTTCATTTGGAAATCAAGGTCCCAGAGTCTGAAGGAAGAGTGGAGAGGCACATAATCCATGTTGCCTGAAGTCCAGTGTGAAGTTTCCACAGTCAGTGATGATTTGGGCTGCCATGTCATCTGCTGGTGTTGGTCCACTGTGTTTCCTGATGTCCACAGTCAACGCAGCCATCTACCAGGAAATTTTAGAGCACTTAATGCTTCCTTCTGTTGACAAGCTTTATGGAGATGCTGATTTCATTTTCCAGCAGGACTTGGCACCTGCCCACACTGCCAAAGGTACCAAAAGCTGGTTCAATGACCATAGTTTTACTGTGCTTGATTGGCCAGCAAACTCGCCTGACCTGAACCCCATAGAGAATCTATGGGGTATTGTCTAGAGGAAGATGAGAGACACCAGACCCAACAATGCAGATGAGCTGAAGGCCACTATCAGAGCAACCTGGGCTCTCATAACACCTGAGCAGTGCCACAGACTGATCGACTCCATGCCACACCGCATTGCTGCAGTAATTCAGGCAAAAGGAGCCCCAACTAAGTATTGAGTGCTGTACATGCTCATACTTTTCATTTTCATACTTTTCAGTTGGCCAAGATTTCTAAAAATCCTTTCTTTGTATTGGTCTTAAGTAATATTCTAATATTTTGAGATACTGATTTTTGACTTTCATGAGCTGTAAGCTCTAATCATCAAAATTAAAAGAAATACACATTTGAAATATATCAGTCTGTGTGTAATGAATGAATATAATATAGAAGTTTCACTTTTTGAATGGAATTAGTGAAATAAATCAACTTTTTGATGATATTCTAATTATAAGACCAGCACCTGTATAGTCAATAGAATGTGTTAAAGGGACCATCAAAATAAAGTGAAACCATTAAGTCTAATTAGTCCAATACATTAAAAATGTATTCAAGTGTAAGAGATACATAGCACATGTCTGCTCGCCTTTTTTGTTTGGGGACAACTATATACGCTATCATTTTTTGTTGCAAAAAAAATAAAAAATAAAATAAATCATTCATTGTTACTTGCTTTTTTTTTTTCACTGTTAGTTAAATTTATTAGCAGGTTATGAGTGAAAAGTGTTGTAGATAGATAGATAGAGTCATTATAATTTTCATAAACAAACATATCTACTATATAATGCTTCAGTGATACCTACTACTGCAGCTCAACTCACTGCATATTCAACACTAAAAGCTGCTTGTCTGAGGAACCCGGAAACGCAGGTGTTTGTTGTGACATCATGATAACTTCATCTATGAGCCACCCCCCGCCTCACTTCCTCTCCCATTGCTGTTTAATTGTCTATGCGGTATTGTGCGTTCTGGGGATGAGGGAGGCTGGGAAAGGTCTGTGCGGTATATTCCCTCATATAGATCATTGGCTTTCAGGCTGGTTAAAGTGATTTCCTCAACTCCAAATGCTCATCTTAGTTGGATTAAACATTTTGGGGGAATGAAGACTTCCAATGATGGATGAGCATCAAGCACAGAAATGCAATTATTCAGAATGTGAATTTGTCTAGCTCTGAAATGTAATCCAAGTAATAACTTGGCACCATGCAAACTTGATTCTGCAAAATTTGAATAATTTTGCTTTCAGACACCTTCGGTTCTGTTTACCCACTAGGCTTGTTGCTTATTGGTGCTTATCTTGTGAAAACTAGCTGTGGAGGTTATGGTATCCAGGATTTACTTCAAGCAGTTGCTCTCGTTTTTGGTTTTGTAATATTTGCTGTATACAAAATGTAACATTTGATTGCGTCGTTTACCATGGCCAGAAACACTTTTCTTGATTAGCTGTTTTCAGAAGTTTACAATTGGCTCGTTCACACTGAAGTTGACCCAAATGGTCCACAGTTTCATGTCTTTGAGCTGATTGGCTTGTTGCATGCGCCTGTAATTGCCAGATGGGGATGTGTTCTTATTTGAAGTGGATCTTTAAAAAAACCCAAAAGCCAGATGAAGCAGGGTCATAAAAGAGGACGTTGATCAGAAGCAGGTGTCTCCCAAAGGGTCATGGAGCTTGTAAGGGTGAAAAACCTGCAGAACTCATCAGCCAAACCTCAGTAAGTGCTGCTTAACCCCAAGAGGTTGCAGGAAAAGTCTTTTATTGCATGTCTTTCTGTCTGTTTGTCTGTCCTCCTTGGAGAGAGATAGTCATAACTGTCTGACAATGACACATGGCACTGCGTTTGGCGGGGGCCGCTCACCGGATGGAGTTCTGCTGTGAAAGTGATTATACAGACATTTGGGTTGGATGGTTAAACATTAGCATGCAGATGAGAGCTCCATCCAATTCCCTTGGAGTAGCTGGGTTTATTCGGTACTGGGGTGATGCATGGAAAGCCGCCCCGAGCTAAGGAAGAACAGTGAGAGTGACAGCCAAATAATATTACTATGGTGAATTTACCTCATGGCCCACTGCTAGCAGCCCCTACAGACTGTTAATGCAGCATTTGAAATGCTGGTTGGAACTCCTGTGTTGTGCGCAGTGGGAATTTTGATGCAAGCACAATTAATTGTTGTATCTTATTAATATGGGTTTGTCATTTTCATAAAAGTTTTTTTTTTTTTTTGCAGCAGAAAAACCTGCATCTTATACCTTAACCACCCACAATCCAGTTTGAATAAATGCTGTCTGTGCTTGCAAAGCATTTTTGGCATTCTTCACACAAAAAATGTGAAAATTATTCTGATCATAGATATTTTATATAAAATAATAATAATAATAATAATAAATCATAGTTATGTAAACAGATAGCTGTATACATTTTACACTGGGTAAAAAACTGAATGATTTTAATTAGTTATATATATATATAAAGAATAATAATAATAAAAAAAAATGCTGGACAAAATAAACTCATTAATTATACTCTTTCTGAATGCAAGTATCTAGTCCAAATCAATTATTCATTGTTGCTTCTCAATTATGTTTATCTTGTTTCAAGAATTTTTAACATGTATATGGAAGCCTGTTTCTTTCACTGAATGAAAAAAAAAAAAAAAAAAAATGATAGTAATAATAATAATAATAATAATAATTTTAACTTTTTAATCTTAGAATACCGAGTTCATATCTTGCAGTTGTTTGTTTTTCTCTCTGTCTCTCTCTCTCTCTCTCTCTCTTTTCTCTCAGAATTAAGCAACTCTTAGTGTATATTTTGCAGTTCTAACTTTAAAAAAAAAAACAGAATTGTGAGATATAAAAATTGTACATTGCATTGAGCATTGCTGTAAAGTACGGCAGATTATCATAGTCTGAATCCTCAGTTTACAACCATCCTAGAAGATAGGAAATTGTTGTGTGCAAGCTGTGTGCCTTGTGATTTGCATATTTTGCGTGCGCAAAAAAAAAAAAACACAGACTTTTCTTTTTACCCAGAATTCTTCCTGAGAAGTCTCTTGGTGATACATAAATGTTTTTTCTTAAAAAGCGGTTTCTTTTGTAATGCAAATAAGTTGCATCCGCAGGACTTCCGCTGTTGTTTTTCGGCTGAGTCTGTAGTACACATTTAGGCGGTGCTGTGCGGCTCTGTCTAGATGTGGCGTAGCCACTCGATGGTGAATTAAACATGAGTGAGAGCTCCTGATCTAAATAATGGAGTGGATGTGACAGCACAGAGTGTTTCTGCACCGCACAGCTGACTGCACAAATAACACTAAAAACAGAGTAAGTGCTAAATTAACACACATGCGCACACACACAAGCGCGTCCTCTTTCTCTTTGTTGGTGAAGTGTGTTAGTGGCGTTGGGTTTTTAGCATCAGGTTGACCTGAAAGTGACTCTGCGTGGGGAACCTTTAGCCTCAGCGTCGTTTGGATGAGGGTGTATGTGACGTCTCAGTGTAGAACGTACTTGTCTGCGTGCACCTGCGATCGTCTCTGCGTGTATGCATGCACCACTGCTACACACACTTGTTTTCCAGGTCCCTGATCACACGAACCTCTCCCTTCCATCCGTCCAAATGGAGTTCTTGTTTTATCTGCAAAGCACAGCTGCAATTTTCTGCTTCAAACCCCTGAAAATCCTGTTCTGTTTTGAGTCGAAATGCTTGAATCAGCCGACTAAAGAAAAAGGAAATCAATAAATGGGGGCCAATCTTGCTTGTGCTGTTCTGATTTGGTATTAATGTGATTTAGCGATTCTCATCTCGATTTAGAGATTAAATGGTTAAGCCCACCCATCCTCCCACCCTTGGTTTTCCACTCACTGAACAGATACTTGAGCTATATTACTGCAGTGTTTCCCCTCCTCCTTCTGTTGGCATCTTTTATTTTCTCTTCTTTTTCTTGCAGAATTCCCAGAATTGGCTCCTTTTCAATTTATAACTAGGAATTTCAATTGAATTGGCCACAGGATGATGAATTAGAATGGCAGGAAAAGGAATTACAACTGAATAAATTTGAACACAGTCACTCGAAAGGAATTTCATTAGTCCAGTATGCACGAGTTAATTGTGATTAATTATGGCTGTTTATTCCCTGAAATGCAGAATATGAGACCACTAGTAGATTATTTCTGTATACATTTTATTAATTACAAATTAATTTTATTAACAATTAATGACCTTAATGTGTTTTTGCCTCAATAAACTCCTAATTTGCTGCTTATTAATAGTTAGTAAAGTAGATGTTAAATTTAGGTATTGGGAAGGATTAGGGATGCAGAATATGGTCATGAAGAATATGTGCTTTATAAGTACTAATAAACAGCCAATATGTTAATAACAGGCATGCTAATAATCAATTGGTTAATAGTCAGAATTGGTCCCTGTAATAAAGTGTTAGCCTACCATTATTTTCTATCAAACGTTTTGCTAATTTCTAGGTTTGAATCAGATTTTCAGTTCAGCATCCTGTTTGCTCAGTCATTTCAAGTTCTGGAATTGAATTTGAATTCTCAGTACATTCTCTATTCGTTTCTGGCTGTGTCATCCATGGATCAGCTCATTAGGATTCCTCATTTAAATGGAATCCTCTCAGAGGTCGGCCTAAATAATCCCTCCATTTCTCTCTGTTCTGTCTGTCGCTATCTCTCTCTCTCTCTCTACATGAAAGTCTGAACTTTGCTCAAACTCATGGTCATCACAAGATTTGACGGTTTGGGCTGCAAGGCCGCCCTTGGCTAGTAAATGACTAATCTAGGCCACTGCATCCACTGTTGTTAACTTATTGATAAAAAAATAAAAATAACATACACTTAGAACATTTTCATTCATGTATGGATGTCTTTAGTCATGCTGCTAGCATGAAGACCACAGATTAATGGAGAGGAGAGAGAAAAAAACTAAAACAAACAAAAAAAACCTTAAATGTCCACTTAAATTAGAGTAACATTATTAGTTAAAATGATTTTAGCACATAAACAGAGGTGTGGTTCTCTATGTGTGTATAATACATTAGGGGTGCAAGATATGAAAAGTGATTATAGCAGGGGTATTTTTTTTTTTTTTTTTATATCATCTGTCTGATTAGGCCAAAATTGGAAGCAGATAATATTCTGCTTTATATTCCTTTCAAACAGTATTCTCTTTTTCTATGCCAAAAGAACTAAACAGTGATCCATCATTGCTAATTTACCTTACCATGTTTAGATTTTAATTGAAACATGATATTAGGGTACAAGTATGTGATTTACACTCATTTATCATTTTAAAAGTATACAAATCATATAATATAGTCAAAGTATTTAAGTCTTCTAATATATATTATATAATTATAATTATTATAATTATTGTATATTTATCAGTATTGGACAGATTTCGCTATCACTGCTTCTCTATAATAAATATATTTCTGAGTAGTGTAGCAGAGCTTTATAGCTGTCTGTCAAATGCCTATGTAAGGGTTTATGTTGAGTCTTTATCAAGCCTTCCACTTCACAGGCTCCATATGAGATAAACCAGTGAGGGCTCTGCTGAGAGGCATCCAGCAGGGGTAATGGTGTCACGCTAGAGAAGTGGGGCGGTTAGTCAGAGCACTGATCTGGGATTGAGCGATTGGATAATTCCAGGCCTTCCGTTAAAATCCTGTGTATGCCTCTGAAATAAAATAGATCAGATTCTCACATGTGTACGCACACACAGGTCTCTCAGACTGAACAAGTCAATTTACTACAGGCAGCTGGGCTGATGTGCCTCCATTAAAAGAGACATGCACTGGCGATTACTGGCCTGCTCAAATGCGTCAGTCAGGGGAATAGAGAGGAGGAATTCTGTGAATATGGCTGCAGTTTCCCTGCCTGTTCTCTCTCCAAGGGGACAGTAAGTCTACAGATCCTGTATTGGATGGATGTGTGAGTGTGTATGTTTGTGTTTTTGTGTAATTGGCAAATAAAAGATCGGATGAAGGGAAGACAAGGACTGGGGTTGCTAAGCAGATCTAGTTAGTAGTTATGAATAAAAAAATATTATATCATACTGTAAGTAATCCTTTTTTTAATTTGTGATTTGTTCAAAATAAACCAAAATGTAACAAAGAAGTCTCGAGCATCAATAGAAAAACACTTAAATTGTAGTCAGATTCAAAACAGTAATGCATTCTAAATAAATTTGATTGGTGTAGCCACTTTGAAGAAACTGTAAAGATGTGATGTACGCACCATACAGTGATTATATTAATGTCACAATTATATCATTTGCAGCTCCTTATGCAGCTCCCAATTTATGTATTGCACAGGTAGAGAGACACAACGAGCGTGTGTTTGTTGGATGAAAAGTTTCCATTTTTTTTAATGAGTTTTTATAGTTACTTGTTTAATATTTCCAGGCTGCAGACTTGTTAGGAGCGCAGAGCAAGGTTCAAATCAACAATATAGTTGTAGTAAGAAAGGGAGGGGAAATGGGTCTGCTTTAGAAAACAAAAACAGGCTTTAGTTATCCTGCTTGGCAGTGCACGTCTGCTCCCACTGCGTCCTGCTAAGACTCTACACTGACTCAGGCAAGTGCTCAGATAGACCTACCTAAGATCAATACCTTCTCAGCTATCTCCAACTGTTCTGAAATCCCAAACCAGCTACCGATTGAGATGTAAAATCTGGAGATGAGGGAATTTTCTCTCCTATATCTGCTATGGCCAAAAATCCAGATCCTTGTTTATTGGAAGGCTGTCTTTTTGCATTACTTGCTCAGAATAGGAGTAAACTTTTCATTCATACTGAAATTGTTCTGATTGGCCAGACAGGTAGCGATATAGACAGTTGCAGAGTGAAAGAAGGAGATAAACCGAGATATGGCTTGCTGTTTTGGCATTGATCCTGTTCTGGCCTGGCAGGCTCTGATGCCAGAGTAACTAATGTAGTCTGATATTGATTCACCAGTTTCAGGCATGGCTGCACAGCTCCATGTCACTACTTCATTTAGAGAGGGAAAATTTCGGCCCAAATGCACCCACACATCCGCCACCGCTCTAGCACTTTTTGTGTTTCACATGTCTGTGGGTAGTGGGTTCACATCACATTTCACCTTATTGTGTATGTGTGGGGTTTAGTATAGGTGTCAGTGTAGCTCTGCAATAAACTTCTACTGAATTTTTCACATCATACGATTAACATTCTTTATGCAAAGTGCTCCTGTGATGCCTCAGAATGCTGTCTACGTAGGCAGCTCAATAGATTTTGGAACAAAACTTGTGAGTGTAAGTGACAGATGGAAAGAAAAAAAAATAGACAGAAGAAGAGAGACGCTTATAGACTTCATCCTTTCCTGTGGTAGAGAAGGGACAGACAGAGGGTGAGAAATAATGGAGAGAGGTGTTAAAAAATGAGGGAAGAATATTCTGTTCAGGCATTGTGATGGCCACACTAATGGAACAGACTGCCAATATGTTCCACAGCTCAAATTCACTGCCCCAACATAGTCATTCAACCCTGACTTGCCCCAGGCAGTTCTTACTCTTGGCCCAGGGGTGACTCTTTGTCCCCGAGTGCATTATAAAGCCTGCCGCCTCACCTGTGATTAAATCACCAGAGTGCCACCTGTGTCAGGGTGTGGTTCCTTTCTCTCACAATAATAGTGTATGTCCCCAGTGTCTCAGACAGCAGTGTGCATTGACATTAAAAGCCCTGAAATCTGATCTAGTGGATCATTTTATTGCAAGGTGAATGTGTGATGTAGATAAATGCCCCAAGTAAAAGAGGCACATTTGTCATATTGCTATAGTCACATTGACTCATGTTTGTTTATGAAATTGATAATCCACATCATAAGTGTGTGGTTAAATGTGCAGTGTAGTACGTTGGCACATCCCCATGCATCAGGGGTGGCCTATGTATGATAAATCTGCTCGTATGGAACTGTCAAGGTTGTAGTCTTGACTGGTAATCCATAAGGTTGCTGGATCAATCTCCTTGAAAGGACGACCATGCATGTTCACCTTTGTGCCCAAGACACTTAACTCCAGTTTGCTCTGTGGTGCTTTTCCCTGCCCAGTTCCAGGTGCTGTGACATTGCACGAAAGTCATATAAACAAACTCTGAAATTGGTGACAAAGAAATGCGTGCTTGTATCTACACAGGTGGATGATTGACACTCCTAGAGCAGAACAACGAGGCATGGTTCCTCTCCCTAAGGATAAGCCAAAGACACGATACTCTCCCTCCTCCAGAACCCTTTCACCTCGTTCTCACAGTGGGTCCACCCTAACCCCTCCCTTTCGCACCTTCTGAGAGCAACTGTGCCAGGAGAGCTGAATGGGAGGTTAATCTCTGGCTCGTTTCTTGAGGCGTTGCGCGGTTGGTTTAGCTGTGGCATCAGCCAGTATGGAAGCCACAAAAAGCTGTGGAGCCAGTTAACGTGGAGAGCCAAGTCCTTGTTGTGCTTCAGTCTGTGCCAAGAGTTATATCTGACTAGGGAGAGGGAGGGGCATTTATTCATACCAGCTAAATAATCCACCTCCCAACAACATGCACATAGCCAAAGACAATGTAGCACCCTGTGATGCCTATGGAAGCGTGGCTTCTGATTCTATTCTTCCAGAAGGCTCTGTAGATGTTAAAGAGTGTAAGAGGCAAAGTTTTTCTTGCTACGAAGAATGTTGGTGCCGCCACCATTTGCCTCTCTCCAAATCCAAATAGATCATTTGTTCTCTCACTGCTGTTGTTTGTCTACCCACAGTTGATGGACTGAACTGTTATTTGGTCGGGTTTTTCTGCTAGGAGCCTAGAAACTGCACTCAGGAAAGGGCAAATCAAATCTCATGATGAAAATTAAGCGAAAAAGGAACTCAATAAAGTGCCCCATATTGTTCCTATGACTGCAAGAAAAACACCAAGGTCTTGAATGTGACCCATCCATGCTGCCAAGTTCTGAGGTACGCTGTAAAATGACTTAAAGCTAAACGTTTCCTTTATTAATTCACGGAAAACGGATTTGCAGGGGAGATGTGAGGGCTGATCTACAGACATGATCTGTAGGGATGTACTAGGGGTGCTAGGGGAGTGTTATAGCTCTTAATGAACGCCCGTTCCAGGGTTGACCGCAGTTCACGCTTAGATCGTCTTTCTGGTTCAAGCCATGTTCTTAAGCAGCAAGGGACTTCTGACTGGCTGAAGAACTGTTTAAAGAAAAATATGTTTATTTATTTTCCCCTATGTCGTTAATCTTTTTCTCTTTCACTATTTTTTATGTCTTTCCCCTTGTTTCTCATCTGGATCGTTTGGACCACAAAACCCCTTAAAGTTCCTACAGCAAACACTTGATCTTTGCCACATGTTTAAGCAATATGTATAAATTTATGGATTCATAAAATGATCTGGTCATTAAACTGGCATGTTTAATCTCAGGTTGAGCCTGTGTTTGAATGTAGATATATGAAAGTTCTGGTGGAACCCACCTGGGAAACTCAGAACTTGAATTAGGCCCATGGTGTTAAGGGAGAGCTTCTGTCTCCACCGTTTGTGAATTAACGACTACTAGAAGAAGAAAACAAAATGAGTAAGCTGTGCCAGGATGCTGCTCTTGTGGAAGTAATCATGTGGAGTAAAGATGTAGGGGGCGGGGAAGAAGTGGGAAGGGTTAATCCAATTGGCTGGGATTTGGTAGCATTATTCTCTTCACTAGGGCTCCTGACTTTAGACGTTATCGATAGATCCTCTCTATTTTTTGGGGAATGAGTTCTCAGTGCTTTTTCTCCAGTAGGATCCAAAGCTTTTAAGCCCTGCGCAGTGTTCCTGCTGTGCCTCCGTGATGTGAGGGGGATGGATAGGGCATTTGTTTTTGTAAAGGGAATGGAGAGCTCGGAGAATGAGGGATGCGGTGATGCATGAGTCTATGTGTGCACAGACACACGCATCAATCTGTTTATGAGTACGTAAGCGTGCATGTGTATGTGTGTTTATACTGTGGACATGCAGCAGAGTAGAGTCGGACGCACTCCCCTTGATCCTGACCCACTTTCTCATCTCTCTCTCTCTCTCTCTTTACTCTGCACTCTCCCCCTCTTTAATTGCTGCTCAGCACACTGAGGCCATCTGTTCAGCCAGGGCCAGTCGCCATGGAAATGCTGGGAGGCTTTTTGGATTTGTGACGGCACTGACCAACAGGGAAATAGGGGTCAGGGGTGTGGAGTATGCAGCAGTCATTGGGGCACTAGAACTGTGCCACAACAGTGCCATGCCTGGGATTCCGGCATGGGATTGGCCGAAAGACGTACATACCCTTCCTCTCCTGCTGTTAGCCATTAGCACATTAGCATCTGCATAAATAAATACAGCCACGGTCCTGTAGCTTAAACTGACAGTTTACATGTGAACCATGTTACTCAAAATGTAAAGTTCAATTATAGGCAAGCTATGCATTTGCTGAGGTGCTTATAGAAGAATTTCGTTATTTGTCTGTGTTCATCAAAGAACAATAAGGATAACAACATCTGTTGATGGTTAACATCTCAACAAACCAACACATTAAAATTAATCAGTTAGTTAATTTGTTCAGATGATTGGTGGATACAAATGGCTTGCTATTCCTGGAAAAGCTATGCTATTTGGTAATGTAGTTAGGTGAGTTGCAACATGTTCAGTTTCTTACTCCGTGTTTGGAAAAGCTGTTTCAGTGTCTTTATTATATGCTGGGCTTTCAAGTGTGAAAAGAATGAGTAATAACAAGATAAGGTGTGAAGTCTAAACCTGATCACTAATAATGACTGTAATGTTCATAATTTCAGTAATCAGATTTTTAAACGTTCACTGCATCCCTCAAGTTTAAAAACTGATTTAAGAAAAATCTTATGCATATTTAACTATGCATATTGATCATTCCTGCCCAGGACCTTGGACCTCAGAGTTCACCAGGGTTTACCTCTTTTAACCACAGTCATTGTAAAATATATAATTCCTGTAGAATGGAAAACATTAGGTTGACGGACCACACATAGAAATATATTTATCAGCCACACAAAGGCAACTTATACTTTTACCAACCACAGCATGAATAATTCTTCATTTCATGGACAATCCCGATTGAAAGGCAGTGATTTGTCAACCATATGATGTGTTTATTAAGGGTCAGCGATACCGTTTGTTTGTTTGTTTGTAGTCTTGTTTGAGGTTTAATGAGATCGTCTGATCTCGGTGCATGGAGATTAAGCCGGTCCCTTGTATGAAGATGCCTGTGTGTTTTTGCATTGCTTTTTTTTCTTCTTCTTTAATTGCCTCTCAGTGACACGCATCACTGGAGTGAGGTGTTAAATACAACACACTCACTTAATACTCTCCTGCAGTTTCATTTTCCCTGCAAGTCAGAGTTGCCACACCTGCACGGTGATGTGCAGGAGCAGCAGGAAAGTATTAGCCTCATGCTTCCTGCTGCCGTGAAATATTCAGCCATACTGAACATTCTCCAGCGACTTTCCCGTGGCTTGCTTTTCTCACTTTCAGCTGCGTTTTGATCTATGCCATTTGCAGGCTCAACAATTGTGTGTGCTCCGTTGTGCACATGGCTTGTTGTGTTCATGCGAATCCCCTGCAATTAATGATGGCAGTCTTCCTGGAAGCATGTCTTCTTCATGGAATCTTGGATGCATGAAATGAAATACTGAGCTTTAGATGATGGATTTGAGTAGTGAATGAATCAGTGTGGTGTGCATGTTATATCTTTGCACCATTTATTCTGTGCTTTCTTTCTTCCTGTATTATGGGAGTTGGAATCTGTGTTGATTTCATTATTGGCTGTTCACATTGTATGTGGACTTACTACTGACCAAGCTTCCAGGGCATTTATTCCTGTTTCTCTAGACAGTTCTGCCATTTTGAGCCAATTCTGCTCATGTGTATACTATTGAGTTATATAACCTTCCTAATTCTTCCTTCCTACTACCTACAGGGCCTGTCAAAGCCCCCTGTCTTTAACGTCAGTCACTGTATATCAGCCAAAGATTGTTGGCACCATATAACCCTTCGCTCTCGTTGTTCACTAAGAGAGCAGGTACGAACAGGGTCTGTCAGAGAAAACAAGACAGTTTTGTCAGTTTCCCACAAGGAAGATAACGATATTTGATCCTGGTGATGGGGGAGCATCTCTGTGCCGCTTTTTTAAAATTTATTTTAATGTTCACAAGGCTTCTGATAATACATTGTCGTGGAACATATATGCCGATTGATATGCGTATTTTTATTGGTTGTACAGAAAAAGGCAAAATTCTGCATGGGATGCATTCAGTTTTTAACTACATGTACATTATACCTTGTATATTTATTGAGTTTATATTTTTTGAGTCCACTAAGTGCCAGAACCATTTGTGTTCATTATGTTTTATTCCACCTGCGTAACACGACAAATCCAGATGTTTCTGCCCAAGGGTAGCGATGTGGGTGGGGGGGGGGGGGGCATACGTGCAGGGATCAGGATTAAAGTTCTCTCTCTGGGATTAATCAAGCCAGTGTCTGGACACAGCAGAGAGAGAAGTGAGCACAGCCCTTTAAAGCAGGTGTTGCCACGGTTAGCATGGGCTGTAATTAACGCTGCTCCTCTCCACCGCTTCAAGCTCGTCCTTTTTGTCTTTGTCACTTAAAAAGTTTGTGTATGTGTGTGCACATGTTTGTTCGGACTTTTAAAACTCACTGGAATGAAACTTCTTGTTGTACACATTTCAACAGGGTTTTGCTGAGCCGACTATGTGTAATGATTTCAGAGATGAAGCAGAGATTGAGAGAATTGCAACCGCCGGCCCATTGCCCAGGTCTTGATTGCGTGTTGATTTGGGGCCATGTTGAAACGTTGCTGTAATTTATGTGATACTCTGGAGTATTTGCTGACTCTGTGGTTGTGTGATCTTGATTTGATACAGTATGTGTGTCTGTGCAACTAGATGAGTGAGCAAGTGTGGGTGTACACGGGCCGTGATTTGTTTAATACATTCTCCTTAACTGCATGAGAGGAAAATCTCGGAGGAAAATTTTATTGCTCAATGTTTACTTTGTCATCGCACAAGACTCTTTATGTAGTTTTCGGTTAAGTGTTCATTTAAGAATCAATTTTGTTTCAGAGCTTTCTATTGAAGAAAGAAATAAAATCCCTGGTAGAAATAAAACTAGAAAGCATGTCACTTGCTGATATACGGTAAAATTATAGAGTTATAAAACTATTGTGGATGTCATAGATCATTTGATCATAGAAGAATCTGATGAAAAGTACTTGAGTTCATATTGAAAACTATTCCCATAAGAAAGAAAAAATCACAAATGAAAGAACTTCAATATCCCAACTGCTTCTTAAATTTGATGAATGTTTCTCTTGAGCAAAATACTACAGTAATCTTATGTGTCTCCTCACTTAAATCACAACATCTCAAAATGCTCAGATTTGCCAAGCTACCTCAAACATGCACAATCAAAAGTCATAAATTAGATCTTAAAATTAACTATTCATATTTATTTACCTAAATAAATCTTGCATAAAATGCATCCTCTGAGAAATAAACAGTTCATATCAAGACAATGACATTGTGATATTTTTCTCACTTGGAAATTCTGAGAGAGACAACTCTTACAAGCTGATTTGTGATTTTTGGTTTCTTTTAAATCTGACATAATCAAATTTACACTTTTTGCGCAATTGGCTGAGCTGGTCATTTGCTGATGGCCATCTCTCAAAATGGCCAGATCATCCAAATAATCACTGTGGCCGATATGTTGATCCATCACTAACATCCATGGTTGTGTCCACTCATAAAATATGGGCAACCTGTGGATATACCGCATAAAAAGCAAGCCTACCTGTCCTCTGTGAGATCTCTTAGTTCTTGTTATGTATGAGAACTGCCTCTCTCTCTTTCTCTGGCCTGGGAGGTCCTATGGGAACAGAATGGAGATGCATTAAGCCACTCACTGTATTTACTTGTGCTGGATTGATGCTGATGGGCGGGGGCAGGCCCGGGGCGGCGGAATGGGAGATTGATCAGCACTGAATGTGTGTCAGGGGAGTCTTGACATCCACAACTGCTTTTCACGCATCCAGGCTGGAAAATCCATCATTCAAGAAGCCCCACGCCAGTCCTGACAGCCCACACTTACCACACAGATTAATCAGATATCAATGGTGGAGCCAGGATACATGGTCAGCACTTTATGATAGAGTGTTTTCTTGTGTTTGTCAGATTTCTTGATAAATGACAGCTCATCACCCGGACTGTGACTTGAACATGTGTGTGTAAGTGTCTGTGTAAACTGAGAGCTTGATAAGTACAGGAGAATAACGCAGCATTATTCGCTGCCGTAAGCGTGTTGCTGTTCTTTGCATATGCAAAGGTGCGAACGAAAGGAAGCACTAGAGGTGTTACAAATCATGAGGCATTGCAAAGCTGCAACTACACTACATATCATAGGAGTTTAAACTGTCCCTTGGGGCTTTTATTTCACCTAAATGAAGAGCCTTATTGGGTTTGCTTTCAGTACAATGTCAATATAATACAACTTATGCCATCCGTCTTTCTGAGCGTCTGTTACAGCATTTGTATACCATTACCGTAATTTAAAACGACCTATGTATGATAATGAAAATGCATGATGTGAGATTTACCACCCACCTCCTTTTTTAGCAGAATTTATGAAATGATGCTGCATACAAAGAATTGAGTGGAAAGAGAGAGCGAGAAAAGCCACATTCAGTATATTCCAGCTGCACTGTTTATCTACCATTACAAAGATGGTTTTGCCATCCTCTTCCAGAGTAGGAGTCGGCTTTTTCCAACAGATAGCAATTCCCTTCCACAGTGAAAAGCCTGCCCAGCTGCGAGGAAAACAGATAAACTGTCATTAAATGCTACTTTATATTTGAATTAAAGGCATTCCGAGCTCTGTTTGGGGTATGATAGTGCCTCAAACGCTTTTGTTACCTCTTATTTTCTTTATGTGTTTGCAAATTGGAGATAATGACTAGAGAAGAGCCTATTCAGATGTGGGATTTAAGAATCATAACTCTGCATAAACAAGAAAAATGGGGATCAAAGCCATTTTGGTCTAAATCCATAATGCTGCTGTTACACTCTCTCTGGCGTTTTGGACTTATATCTTCTCGTTTAGATCTTCTCATTGAGACACAATCTTGCTATTTAAGTTCCTCTTTTGGTTTGGCTTTGCCAAATGTCTGGTCACTTGTCTGCTGAGATGCTTTGCTTCCAGAACTGTCTGCCATCTCTTTACGGACTGCTTTATTTAGTAGACGTATTTATTAGCGGTGTCTGCAATTGCCTTTTTGTCTTCCACACTTGACATGAAAAAGTGGATTTACGGTTTATATTTATGGGGAAATGGTGCAGCGAGAGTCCCCTGGCCGTTTATCAGTGCCACAGCAACTTGCAAAGGCTGATTACATGCAACTGACTCAAGGTTCCTGGGAAAGAGGACCGCTGATTAAACTGCGAAAGGGTGAAAGGTTGCATAGGACACAGGGAAATGCTTCCTCTGAAGGTGAAGATGAAAGATCTCTCTTGCTGCTCTTTCTTTTCACTTGCCAGCCGTTTAGTAGTAATGAAATGTGGCGTGATTTCGCGTGATTACAAATCTGTGATGTTTTATGCCCTAATCATTGCAGAGGGCATTCGTCTACCCAGTGGACTGAATTCTAACAAGTTCACGTACCCACGCTCAGATATTTCAAATGAACGAGCCCTCTGTGACTGCAGTCGATCCGGTTTACCCTGCCTCGGTTTGTTTCTGTTCAGATCTCTAGAGTACGAATGCACATGATGTATATTTAGCCGCCCGGGCTGCGCTTTGTCCTCGGTTGCAGCTCAGTGTTTCGGAATACTGAACGGCATACAGCAAACTCAGATGGTGCTGTGTGTCCGGCCCCGAAGCGTCGCAGAAGGGATGCTCTGCGTGCTGGAGGGGGTCACGTGTTGACCCCATTGTGCGCACGAGTAAGTGCTCGACAGAAGCATGCTCGCTGCTCATCGCCCAACCCCTTGCTTCCTCGGATTCAGGCTACTCCCCCCAGCTGCCATGCTCAGACTGAACTCAGCACATACAGCTAATTGATTGATTTGCTTGAATATCCTATACGGAGATGTCCCCATCCCTGCTCTGAGCCATCGGGGGGGGAGAAAAGGATGAAAAAAAACGGAGGGTGAGATTGAGAGCGAGAGACTGCATTAAAAAAGGAAGGGTTTAATATTTTCATCCCTGGGAAGGAGCTGTCACAATTCATTACTATACTTCATTGCCCACACCCCCGCAGTTTTTTTTTTTCGCACTAAGCGCGGCACACAGGGTCGTTGTGCTTCAGTATGGCAAGAAACAACGAGAGAGGACAAGTAGAGCACACTGGGCAGTGCTAATAACAAAAGCACATTGCTCCTAAGTCAACATAAAGGCTAATAGGTTTTGCACTCCACTGCAAGCTGCCCTCCGTGTGTTTAGATAAGCCGTTGATGACCCCTTTGTTTGACTACGACCCCCTACATTTGGTCAAAGGTTGTTCTAGTCATCCTTAATGTCTTGACCATACTGTGCTTACATCTTCTCAGCTTTGGCTCCATTCCAGTGGGATTTCCAGTTGGTTCAGAGCCTTTGAGTGTTGCGCTAACTGAACCAACCCCTGTCACTCGACTTGATCAGGACTTGAAGTAAAAGCCAGCAATGGGGCCAAAAGTGTGAGCACATCCTTTCCACTTAAGGGTATTTTCTTAGCACTGGCAGGTGTGGGGAAGACCACTTGGCATGTAAAATTCATTTCTAGAGGTGAACTAAACGGAGGAGCTTTCAGAACTTGACTTATTTCTGTCAGAATTGAATCTGAATTGTTTTTTGTGCTCCGCAACACAGTATGAAAGCATTTTCGTGGTCAAGGTTATTAAATGCGAGCCTGTCGCAGATTCTACCTCCTCGAAGAGCTCTCAGAATATGGTTTTTATGTGATTCTTCTTCTCCAAATTGAGTTTTCCTTCTGTTTGTGAAGCCGTGAGTCAGTGGGAACGGATTAAAATGATGCAGCATCTCTAGAGATAGTGTTTTCATTTCATCGGCACTGCTTCCTGCATCAGGGAAAGGAATGGCCTGTATTTGGTGGCATATATGTGATAAGATATTACATGATGCATTTTGCCAAGGTCAAAGTTGCACTTGAGATGCATTGAGTTTTTCTCATTCCCCTTCCGAGAGTTCCTGAGGTCAGAGTGTGTCATTCTTTTTTTTCCCTTTAGTTCATATACGACAGCCTAAATTGAATTTACAATGACAAATTGTGTAGTAATGCATAAGTAAATGCATTAAAAACAGATAAATAAATCAATCAGTCTTTTGTGCGACAGTGCTGCTTTTTTAATATATATATACATATAAAACAGAATGCATTTCACACTGTGCTGCCATTACGGCAATACCCTGCAAATGATTCTCATCGTACCTCTAATCCGACAGCTCAGCCGAGCGTAGCAGTCATAGTTCATTACTTTTCCATCTATTGCTGTAATCTTCCACCTCACGCGGGTGAACCCTGCTGTCTATAATGCGTGTGGAGAGCCATTGCCATGCATGTAAGGGGCTTTTTGAGAAGGATGTTGTTTTTGAAGATGACAACGATGATGATGATAGTGATGCTAAGTTGTGTATGCTTCAGGCTCTGTTTCGTGCAGAATGGCATGGTGCCATTCATCCTAGAACCTTTGGGGCTGACATGTCACTCTCCGACATCCCTCACACGTGCCCCATGGATGCTAAAGCTCCACGTGAAGTTTCACAAGAGGAGATGTGAAGACTCTGCTAAGAATGAATGAAATGATTTTGCATGCGGTCTTCAGGGACCAGATTTTCTTACTTTTAGTACACACACAAAAAAAAAAAAAAAAAAAAAAGAAAAGAAATAACGTTCTAAATGTTTTAGCAGTGTTAAAGTACTGAATTTGTTGTATTACACTAGGCAACCTCATTAGTATGCTAGTATACAACCAGACAGTGTTAAAGTCTATCATTTTATTCTTAAATAAAAGGACATGTTCTTAAGAAAAATGTTTAAGAATATTTCAAGAACCTACCTAAAGGACTTTCTATTTTGTGTGCATCTGGCATTTGATTGTTCTAAATGTATGTTCAGCTACACTGCGTGTTTGGATGTATGCCCAGTACAATGTTTTCTCCTTGATTTGATGAAATACTGCTGCCATGATCGCAATGAAATTAGGCAAATTAAATGTCTCTCTTAAAATTACATTATAGCGAAAAGCAG
Organism: Onychostoma macrolepis; assembly: GCF_012432095.1. NCBI lineage: Eukaryota > Metazoa > Chordata > Actinopteri > Cypriniformes > Cyprinidae > Onychostoma > Onychostoma macrolepis. The sequence goes on from NC_081172.1 coordinate 27,864,612, forward strand.
ATGCTAATAGTGAAATGCTAATTGCACCGTGCAAAAAGCACTGTTTTTGTGAATAAGGTGCATTCTATAATGAACCAAATTTATACTGAAAGTTATGAAAATACCAGCCTGGTTAAACTAGATTGTGGATGGGTAATGAATAAGATGCAAATGTTTGCACTAAAATAATGTGTGCAAGCATTTAGTGATATGTCTTAAGTTTAGGATTAGTAGACAGGAAACACATGTAAAGAGCTCTGCTTAATGTCAGGCGTGATAAGTGTTCATGTACAAGTTGCTCATGTACACTCACTTAATTTATACATGCCATTACATGATTTAATTCGCATAATCAAGATTATTTGGTGCGTTTGCGTATGACTAATTGCATAACTGCACTACGTAGCTTACATGTGAACCTGCGATTACACAGAAAGTTACGTTTTTTTTTTTTAGTCTCAAGCCTCTGGCATTACAGCCTCTATAGCCTCAGTTCACTACCCAGAATTCCTTCTCTGCAACGTTTTTATTCTGCATGCATGGATGGTACATATATAGAATCCGATCAATCACAGAGTTTTCATTTTTGTGCGCACTAACACAGCCTCACGTGCATCGTGCAATCTATCATATAGGACATCTTCTTAAGGCATCTCATCCGTGTTTGGGAGCTGCGTGTGCTGTGGCACGTTCAAGAGAGATATTCCGCCCGATAGGGAGCCGCAGATGTTAAGTGAGTGTGACGCAGCAGGGCTGGAAGACTCACAGGGCCTGACAGCGTTCCCAACTACTGAACACAAGCACCCTCCACTCTGGATATGGAGAGAGGAAGTGGGGGTGGACATTTTGTTTTAGCACACGCTGACTCATGCCGTTGGATATGACAGTAAGCCAGTGGTTAAGGTTAGGACATGAAAAAGGGAGTAACACAACAAAGGATCTTCTGTGTTCATCAAACATTAAGGCAGGCGTGCTAGTTATAGTTAACACTGCAGTGGTAATGTCAGGATTTTAAATGTTTGCTCTTTAAAATGAGAGTTGCATCAAATGCCATTTGAAATGGCTAATGTCTCGGAAAGGTTGCACGGTTCACGTGTCTTCTGGCTTCGCTTTTGGTTTGGTAATATGAAACAGTGTGCCAAAATGGCTGCTCTGTGTCTTTTTACTAGCTTGGAAATCTTTTATTAGAGGGAAGGGCTAAGATTTGGGAAAATAAGACCATATTTCTCATGTTGTGCCTTTTTTTTTTGCTCTATTATTATGCCTGGAAAAATGTTCACACAGACTGCAATGAAACAATGGGATTTAAACATGTGAGTCTAGTTTACTTTTCTTAACTTTGAATTTTGTGGGACTTTTTTCAGGTTGCAGCTCTCATTTTCCAGAACAAAACAATTTAATGCTCCAATAAAACTGTCACTTTTAGCTCTGGGACTTGTGGTCTTCCACACGCATGCCTTCAGCTTCACAGGTGCTGCTTACCCAGTTTTATGCTTTTTAATGTCCTCGTGAAATGGCTCGCCTAATGCAGTAATCTTTCCAGTGTTCACTTATTATCCAGTTGAAATATGAAGTTGAAGAAGGGCATATCAAACGAATCTTAAAAAACACTATGGTGTTTAATTGAAAAGTGTTTAAAAAAATGTATATGCCTCTGCATGAATTATAAACTGCATATGTAAAACGTACACTAGCATATAATGACCAAAGCTAACAATAATGAACTACTGGGCATAATACTTTAGTTATGAAGTTGGAATATCTGACTGCCTAAATGAACTTAGCCTGCATATAGAAATGTTGGAAAATTAGTATTTATAGCAACAAAGCTTAAGCAAATAAATAAATAAAACAGCAACAAAAAGACTTACTAATGGACTTATATAGATGGAGGCTTACAAGCTCACATCTGAATTCAGTTACTTTCACAGTGTGAGATTATACGAAAAAAAAAAAAAAGATTCCTCTGCTAAGTATTAAAGCTAATGTGTCCTATGTGATTCATACAGTGACTTTAACAGGGTTCAACAGTTATTTCTCTTATTTTCTGGAAAATCTGTTGAAATTCATCTGACACAACCCAAATTCTCTTTTGTCGTTCATAGCACAGTCAGCCAACTAAACACAGACTGTATTGTTAAGCAAGGAAAGGAACGATTTTTGTGACGTGTAAAATCTATAATAAAGTGATAATCACAGTACTTATGTTTTGCGTTTGAGGAATGTACTGTTGCTGTGGTTAATGTCTCAGATTTCTGTTCACAAGCACTTATTTAGCATGAGATGAAAATACACACTTTTACTTACTTGTTATTGAAATGTTATGTTAAACTTTCCTTATGAATGATGTAGATTTAGGGCTGATTTACATATTTGCTATTTTGTTTAGACTTCTTTGGTCAGGTTCAACACTTAATTAGGGGTGTCAGTTCATTTTAATTTACATTCAGAACATTTTGCAAAGAAAAATGCTAGCTATTGTGCTATTTAGCGATTAGCGTTTTTTTTTTTCTTCCCAGGACATTCTTGTCAGTCTGTCTAATTTGTCATCTAATCTGTCACAACATGGGAATAAAAAGCTTAGTCGGACTGCTCTGTCAAACGGTCCGTGTATTCATAAGGTTGTATCTTTTATTTTCAAGGTTTCTAAGTTTAGCCTGTGTCGCTATGGAGCAAATGCTAATGTGTTTGGGGAATTAGGATTTTACAGCTGGGGTTTAAACACCTCTCGGGGGCATTGTCAACTCATTTACATGAGAAAACCTTTTTAACCTTAATTCCACAGCACACGGCTCTATTCAGCATGGAGGCTAATGACTTTTGCTGCTCCCTGCGACCGTTTGGTTTGCGTTAACATTTTAAAGGAGTTGTGCTGACTGTTTGAACAAAGACAAGCTAACACACAATGTACAAGCACCATGGGAAAGGAAGGCCGGCATGGCGCACGGATGAGACAATCACTAGGGAGCCTGGACTTCTGTGTGATTCAAGACGCCAATGACAGCAAATAAAGGTGCATGACTTGATGTCGCTCAGCTCATTTCTTCATTGTATGACAGGGAAAGTGTCGGAGAGCACAAGAAAGGAAAAACTCATCAGGGGCTGCTAGGAAAGGAAGGTGGTGAGAAGTCTCCTTCAAACTTTACTCTTTCACATTCTCATCTGGCAGGCTGTCTGAGCTGCTCCTTTTTTTCTTTATTTTTTTTATTTTTTCATGCGCTTTCATAGATCAAGGTATTTTGCTCTCAGAAGGCCGTGGGCACTCAAACAACATGGATAATGATGGAGGCAGAACTATTGATACAATTCTCATGGTATATGAAAGAGCAAACCACTTATATTTCATACAATGCAATGCTCTTTTCATTCATATGCAGTAAAGTGCATTATCTCTGGCAAGTGGATTTATCTCAGGTCCTGTTTACAAACTCTATCCCAGAATTCATAAAAGCAGTAAGGCTCTATTTTTCTATCTCAGGTCCTCAACTTCAAAGACCCCTCTTCCTGGCTCCATAAAGTGAAGATGACTGCTCTGCGTCATGCCTTATCCATGTAGCCTCTCTGGTTTATTCACTGCACTGGTATAAAAGGCCATCGAGCTTGCACAGAAGTTGGCCTTTCTTTATGGAGTGGGATTGTTAAGAGGTTCCGGTGCTCAAGGTCTAAGCAGGAACAGCAGTGCTGGACTGCTACTGCAGAGATGAGATCCCTCCCTCACTGCAGAGAGAAAGCCCCCCCCCCCCCAGTATCTCAGCCCATCACAGTCAGACTCCCTCCAGAGTTCACCTGGAATGACTGGGACACAGAAACACTTCCCAGTACACGCACTGATACATTGTGTTCTGACTTCTGTCTTACTTGCAGTGGCTCGTTGATCCAACACACACTCATCGGCGTCAGTCTTTTCCACCCTCCTTTTTTTCACCAAACACAAAGTTTACAAAAGTACTGCACCATTTAAAAAAAAAAAAAAAAAAAAAATAAAATAAAATAAATAAATGCATTTTTTCAATAAGTTGCAAAAATAAAAATAAAAAATATATATATATATTTAGTATGCTTTTAAGGAAAATACTATTTCAGTCTTTCTACTTCAGAATTTCATGTTTAGCTCAGTGTGTTATTTGCAATTTTTACAGAAATTATATTACCATATAGTTCATGAATTATAAAATGTTAATGTTCCTATCTACTTGAATGATCAAAATCTGCTTTATGTATCACAGACTTTTTTTTTTTTTTTTTACGAGTAAAACCCATACTTTTAAACTAAAGTTAAATATACTGCAATGTTAAACAATGTATGTATATATATATATTTTTTTACATTTTTACTTTTTTAATATAGCGTGGTATTACCTTGCTTGCATTATTGATTGATTGATTTACTTATTGATCACTTATTCATTGACTTATTGACTTACTATACCATGATATTGCCTTGTTTTTGGGACATATGCTATGAAAAAACATTTGCAATGTTTTGTTTGTTTACTTATTTGAAATGTGCATTTATTAATTAATTTATTTATTTATGCTGTTGTTTTTTGATGTTCTACCTAAATACCATTATATGTGAACATGACAGTCATTTAGCACCATTGTTCTAGAATATTCCATTGACTTGTAAACTCTTCTTTACATTAATCAATACATGAATCTCAAGGACATGAAAAAGTCATAGAAATTAATTGATGCAAGATGTGGAATCCTTCAGAAGCAAAGCAGGAATGCAAGACAGCGATAAAGAGAGACATGGATAATGCCTTTCCAACATCTTCATTTCCCACTCCATATTTCACCTACAGCATGTGAAGTCAGTGGCCGGTTGAGAAGCTCGGTAATGTATGTACACTTTAATAGGGTGCTAGAGAAAGTGAGTGTATAGGTGGTATTATGGAGGACAGATAGTGGCGAGAAAGGCTCTCTCTTGCATAAGCGCTTTCTATCTGATCTAATCTATTAGGTCTCTCGCTATTTCTTTCCATGAGTTGCCCTGGGATCAGTAAGAGCGTTTAAGATTACATGTTTGCTGGCAGAGGCCAACCGAAGAGGTGAAAATAATTGGCTCTGTAGCCTAACCTCCATCTCATCTCATCCTCTTCCTTTCCACCTGCTGCTGGCTGTCCTCTTGTGAATGACAACAAACAGACGCTACAGTCCATGCACCTATCCCACGATTCCACCCTCCATCCGTCTCTCCTCCATGGTGGCTGATTCCCAATCGAGAGCAGCATCCAGACTCATGCAATCAGCTGCTGGATGTGGGTGCTGATTGGGTGCAAGGCTTGCTGGGAAATCCAGCTCAGGGCAATTAGTTGAAGAATGCCAGGCTATAATGCTACACTGACGCTCAGCCCGGCCACGATGAGCCCGGTGTGTGAATAAGGCCAAGTGTAGGAAACAATAACAACAAGCGCAAAGGCTTCTGGGGCACGGAGGTCAAGGCTGAGAAACAATGCAATCTCAGTGGAGGGGAAAAATGTGCGAGAAGGGGGACAATCACGAGGGGTTGTATAAGCGAGAGAGTGTGATTATGGGAAAATGGGCTGTTTAGAGAAGGATGATAAACATTATGAAGGTGCTACAGATGGTTGCGAGTAGGGGACAAATCTGTGGGGGGAAACAATAGTGAATGGGCAACACTGTGGTCATTAAACTCTAATTTGGGTTGACGGTAGAGAGATGCTGTTGATGTGTTTTCCCAGAGAGTGAGTTTACAATGCTGATGAGATCCTCATTGGTGTAAATGGAAGGTGTGACCTCACCCCAGCCCCACTTTTCTTCCCATAATTGCAATTTATGAATGTATGGTTTTCTGCCTGTAAAACTGGCCTTCTGCCTCCAAGGGTTGTGTTAGTTCACCAGTACTGTTTTCCCTTCCTGAATACAAATAATTGTTACCAGTGCACCAAATTGGTCTCAAAAATCAACCTATTTTTATAATTACCTAATTATTTTATTTTATTTTATTTTATTTTATTTTATTTTATTTTATTTTATTTTATTTTATTTTATTTTATTTTATTTTATTTTATTTTATTATTTTATTTTATTATTTTATTTTATTTATTTTATTTTATTTTATTTTAAAGGGGCTCTATGGGTAGTAGATATATGTCAGATATGTGCCAACATTTTTCCATATAACTCTATCTGCCATACAAGCTGTTTTTTTTTTTTTTTACATTAGGATTTTTACTACCAATTTTCTTTTAAACTTTGCATAATTATATTAATGTATTATTATTATTATTATTATTATTATTATACATTTTAAAAACTTTGGCACATTAAAGTTTGATGGCTGTGACTAGAATTTGACTTATAATCAGTTTGACTGATATTATTTACTGTTTTATTGTCTATCTTTAATTGATTGTACACTACTTTTTACAATCATTCATTTTTCAAATGAGAATGGCATAACGTTTTAATCTTAACAGTTAGACGTAGCCAAAATAGAGCAAAATTTGCATCCTTTCAGGTCACAATACAACTTTGCATAAATGTTATGACAACTTGCAAAGTTGCTGTAAAGGCAATGCAATGAGAGAACACACAACAAAGTATTATGATGGGGAAATTGTAAACATGGATGATGGTTTGTAAACATCTTTAATGGATGCTTATGTAATTCTGCTCCAACGTTACATGTCGTGAGGTATGGAAGCATATGTGTAGCAAAATTAAATTTTCAATGTAATATGCAAAATGGCCAAGCAATATGTAAAATGGCAATGTATTTCTGTATTTAAATTTACATTTTCCCATACCATATGTGCAACATTTAGTGCAAAATGAAAATTCAATTATATCATTTAAATTTGCCATTTTCTACACTAGTTTTAATATGCATATTAAAAACATTTTAAAGCTTTATAAGTTGCAAAATGAAAATGAAAATGTATTACCCAAATTGATTAGATGTGTAACATGTCCGAGCAAAAACTGTAGCAAAATTATCATTTAAATGCTGTTTTTCTTAAATGCATTTAGACTTGCATTAAATGTGCATCAATCTGAGTGTAAACAGTGAGAGATGTTCAGGTAGGTGAAAAGCGTTTGGTTAATGGTGAATATTGACCTAAGGTGCATCCTGTTGCCGAGCCCCTCCTTGATGTAGTGATTGACAGCTAGGCGGCGTGCTCGGCTCAGAATGCATTTTCAAATCCACAATGACTTGAACTATATTCATTGCGGGGTATTTTAATGAAAATGCAATTGAAACGTCATATATGTAAGTGTCAATGCATTTAAGAAAAATAAAAGACATTTAAATCACCATTTTGCTGCACCTTTGGCTCAGAATACATTTTAAAACTGTCATTGCATTTTGCTACAATTATCACGCGGTATCATGATGAAAATGCAATCCCATGTGTCCTACCCCTAAGTCTAAATGCATTTAGGAAAAACAGCATTTAAATTATAATTTTGCTACAGTTTTTGCTTGGACATGTTAAACATATCGAATCAATTTGAGTAATACATTTTAATTTTGCAACTTATAAAGCTTTAAAATATGTTTTTATTTTGCATATTAAAACTAGTGTAGAAAATGGCTAATTTAAATGATATAATTGAATTTTCATTTTCATTTTGCACTAAATGTTGCACATATGATATGGGAAAATGTAAATTTAAATACAGAAATGCATTGCCATTTTACATATGGCATTGCCATTTTGCATATTACATTGCAAATTGAATTTTGCTACACATATGCTTTCATAGGCGAGGACTATCTTTAAGCTAAATTGTAAGACTGAATTGTGCTGATGGAACACAATGTCTTTGAACATTCATTTGAACACCACACAAAGGGTTTAATACGAATGTCGTTGCAGGGTTTAAGGCATAAAAGAGACCCCTTTTTAAAATAATGGAGGTTACTGAACTGCAGTGAAATTAACCATGAAGGCTATTGCGACTAATGGTAGAAAAAAAGGATCTTACGCAATTGCTTTTATATAACTGAGGCTTGGCTCAACATAAATGGCTGTGTTTTAAAAAATCTCCATCCCACCTTTGCTGTTTGGATCCAGCAAATTGTCAAGGGCGGTAATATCCGAGTGATTTACAGAGTGGCTGATAATAAGAAAATGGGTCATTTGCATTTACGTGTGGCCTCACAGTAAAACTGCCTAATTGGGAATGATGGATCCGGGCATGTAGTTCCTAAACTCGGTTTCTGAGGGAGAGGAATCAATGATAAGTGTCACTGCTCTATCTTTTCGCACGTGGGATTTCGATGAGCGATTACAGTTAACACGAGAAGTCATCAGCGCACCCCGTTGTCCCATTTTTCCATATTTAATGTCGTTACAACCCCCCGATGATTATTTTTATGAAGGGAAATCTGAATGAAGAGGAAAAAGAATATTAAAGTAGCTCTACGATGTCCTGTGTGCTCATGAACATGGTAGTTGTTTGAATACAAACGGAGTTCGGGTTCTATTTTTATCAGAGGAGCTCCTAGCGCACAAACAGCGTGTTCTACCACTACTCTTCAAGTTGTGTTTATGTGCAAATGTCATAAGAGAGATTAAATAAATTATAACAATTTATTTTTATTGTGCGATCACTGTCTTTCTTCGCTTTATTTGAGATGACGACGTAACTGTGACAGGAGGAACAAGTCTGTTCTTGCAGCTTCAGCCCAATTGAAACACCCCTATGGCTATGCTTCCAAAACGAACCAAAAACACCCATCATTCCAGTTGCGCAGCCCAAATCAAGCTATTGTTCACTGTCACGTACTCATCCTGCTCTCTTCAGAGGCTGTGATTCGTGCGCCAGTGTTTGTATTCTGTGGGAATCGTAGAGACCCCAGCACCGTTTCCTGATCAGCGGAGTGCAAGCCAGGTTCAGAGATAGAGATGCATTTAACAGAGGCACCCTGCATTTAACTGGCCTGCAGCCAACAGCTACAAAACTGCTGTGTGCAGGGGATAATAACAAGCACAGAAAGGGATGGAAATAAAACGGGAATGTTTTAAACAGGAAATGCACCGTTTTTTCCTTGAAGCATTATTTGTAAACTTACGTCCCACTCCATACTTGTAAGCGTACTCTATTTATAAGGGCCAGAAAGTGCAATAGTAATAGTGATATCATGGTAATCACGTTTCAGATGTGAAATCACCATGGTACATGTCTAAAAAAAAAAAAAACATGGTAATACCATGGTATATGTTCAACAAAGATGGTATAATCTCGGTAAATGTCCTTAAAACAGTGTCACCATGGTACATGTCCAAAAAACATGGTATTATCACTTAACGTATTTATAGAAGTGTCACTTTGCAACATGTTGGAGCAGTACCAACCAAGCTTCTTTGTTTTGTCTTTAGTAACACTGAAGTATCTTGAATACCATTGTTTGAAGTACCTTGAATGCTGTTTAAATACCATATAACATGAACATAGTAATTATTCAGTATTGTTATTAGGAGTAGGTGGTACGGAATCTTGTGTATTTTTTATTTTTTGCCATTGTAAATACTGTTGTTTTGTGCAGCCCCTACATTGGTATACATCAAAGTACCTTTGTGAACCATCTGATACCCGCTGTAACTCACAGCCTATCACCACAGCATATTTGTAAAGATCTCTTTCTATCAGGACAAGCACATCTCTCTTGCATTTGTCCTCAGTTGTGAATGTCCTTGATGTAGTGATTTGTCCCCTTAGGTTAACTGTATTCTCTTGCCGAAAATACACAATATCTTAATATAGAGGACAGCTATCAGCCACAGAGTTTGAGTGACACACTTAATGTGAATCACAGAGGCTTTTTTTTCTGGCTTTGGTTCCGCTGGGTTTGTAACCTTCTCATATTGGCGATGTTGCGGTCTCGCCAATGTGTAGACAATTACAGGGAGGGCAACTACAGGACCAACTCTGTGGCAAAACGGCCACTCCCGTCTTCCTAAGAGTGTGTGAGTGTGGGAAAAAAAAGAGAGCTCTTTCAACACACTGCATCTGTTACGTTGCGTCGTTACAGTTGTCTCCTGCTGAGGACGTTAAAGTCGGGGAAGCGGTTTAACTGGTCCTCAGGTGAGATTTTGCTGGCGTGGGCAGATTTTGCAAGACTGGATTTGTGTCTTATATGCGTCTGTTCTTGTGCAAGAGAAGCAAATTTCAAAACTTGTTGACTGTATTGTCATCGCACTCTTCGGTTAACCTCACCCCTGAGGGTAGTAGAGTTCAGTTTCCTCTTACACTCGTCCTACGCATCATCATTTTCTCTCGTCGTTTCCTCGGCCTCAGGTCTGAGAGTATCTGGCGACGCATTCAGTTGTATCCCCCACCTGCCTGTTTTCCGTCCAGACCTTCCCCTTGCCAGACTCCTACAAAATTTGACAATGTCCCTGAATCCTACGATTGAAAAAACACATCCGTCCTCTCAGCGTAGCCCCATTAATATTACTGCATCCTGTGTCTACAGGTCCTCAGCAAATCATTCCATTTACTTCCAGCAATAGGAAGTGCATTCATTACGAACCAAATGCATTGGGCAGTCAAATCCCCGTTCGATTCAGTTGAGCGCTCCCGTCTATATCCGTGGTTCTTTAGGGAGGTCTTAGCAGGTTTTCTCATTGTGTCTGCTGTGCTGTTTTTTATGACCATGTTGTGATTCTCCAGGCTATTTTCACCTCCTTTTTCCCATCGCTTTTCCCCAGCAAGCTGGCTCGGCTCGGGGTACATCTGGCGCTTGCATCTGGGAGGCTGGAACGCAGAGTTTGGATGCAGGTGTCTCTGGTAACGGGGTGCATATATAAGCACGATGGGTTTGGGAAGTGTATTTGTTCCCAATGTAGTTGGACACTCGACTCTTTGTAATTACTTTCCTGTCTGGTTTGTTGTTTTACCGCACAACGGAAGTTAATGGGCATGGAAAAGAAACAAGTCATTTTAGCACACAACATGCTTGGACATTTCTAATTTGTCCATTCCGAGCTCAAAAAGACCGTTCCCTGGTGGTTTTGCAGTGCTACGTTGTTGATGCCCGTGGCTCTCCTCTTGAGAAGCTGACCCCTGCTTGTGCGATTGCATTTTGGGTCATATTTCCCTCTGCTGGGAAGCTGGTTGACATTTTGAATTCTTTTTCCTGTCTCAGCTTGCTTCTCGATGCCAGGTAGGCCTATTGAATGTGAAACAGTAGGACTGTGGATGGCTGGATTTGTCCCCATGTACTGGAAAGGGAGAATCGTGGGTTATTGAATTGCAGCAAAGAATGAGGCTCCATTTTCAGCCTTCATTTCACGGAAAACATAAATATTGAACTCGAATGGAGCCAGTGGGCCGTCATTGTGTGAATGTGTCAAATGAACGGCTAATTTAACTTTAACCGTCAGGGCGGAAGGAGCGGTTGCGCCATAAAACCTGGGAACAAATATCGAAAGAGCACATTTGTACGGTCACGCACCGCAGTTCCTAATTAAACTAATTAAATTATTCTAGACTGTGCCCATCACAATCTAAAAATAGAGTGCCTTTCCTTGAGGATATTTTTCTGCTGTTTTGCATCTATAAAGCTCTTCTAAACTGTGTGCTGCTGCTCGGATAAAAATTTGATGCTCTGCACGCTCCAGTCTCTCCCATTACGCCATTTGGCATAACAAGCTCAGCACTTCCTCCTCTCTTTTTGACGGGGTTGCGCAGTAGCTATCTCTCTCTCCCTCTCTCTCTCGTCGCCTTCCTCTGCTGTCAAGTCTATATTGCGCACGCAAAGGCAGCATGTCATGTGAGACGCACAGAAGGAATCGTGCACAAAGCCAGGCATCATGGGGCCGCACACATATATGTGCACACGTGAGCGCAGTATGCTTACACTTCTCGTGCATGCTTGAAATGGGTGAGGATAGCCCAGATCCGGCTTTGTTTTTTCATGGATCAATTTTCAGAGTGCCACATTTGCACAATACGATACTTCAGTCTGCCAAACCCCAGTGGACGCTGGTGTGTGGTTTAGTTTTTGAAGCCGTTTTGTTTTTGCACTGACAAAGTGTCTGTAATAGTGTTATATTACCGCTGCTTATTTATGCAAGTCAACTGAAAGCAAGTGATCTGCTTTTTCCCTCTCTAGTGATAATTATCCAACAGTATTTGCACACCATTCAAAGTTTTTTTTTTTTTTTTTTGTGATATGAAAGCGATGGGTCTCTCTAATTTTTCTATTTCTTTGTTTAAATGTCTACGCTTTACTCTGTGGTCGTTTGTCATCCTGTTAGATGCTAGAGCTGAGCTATGTAGCTAAAACAGTTTTTATTTTTTATTTTCTCGACTTTTAAATCTATTTTTATACATATCTTTGATGTACATCTCAAATATATCCTATTTGGTATATATCTCAGAGTATTGGCTGAAATTGTTTAAATCTTTTTTTTATTTATTTATTTATTTTTTTTAACAGTCCATACTGAACAGGCACAGTATGGACTGAATCACTAAAATGAAACACATTTACCAGCTCTAACACTATTTTTGTTACTGAAGCTTAATTCAGAACTCAGAAGCTAAGTACTGATGTAAGACCCTCAGCAAGGCCACAGCCCAGACCTTCCCGCAGCGTGTTGAGCATGCTCTATGTCATTCCCTCTCTTGTTGTGCCCTGTGCCCTGTGCCCTCCCCTCCTTCCTCTCTCTTTCTCCCTCTCCCTGCAACTTGAAGGTCATCGAGTGAAAGTGTTGTCAGACAGTGAGGGAGTGTAAAAAGCATCCTCTCACACAGGCTCTCAGGCCTTATGTTCATATTAATGCAGATGTTCTCTGGCCTTTGGTGACTCAACTGGCATTAAAACATCTCGGAGAGAGATCAGAAAGCGCTGCTCTTTGAACAAAATAGAGCAAAACCGCTCAACCTTGCATTTGTGTCCACTGTTTCATCGAAAGGTCATTTTGATATCCAAACAGCACATATCGTCAATGCTGCAGGTAGTTTTTGTCTCCAAATCTGTGTATACTCAAAAAATCAAACATGCAATTTTCTAGACGCTTGAACTGGCAATAAAACAGAGTTGTAATTTGTATTATCAACTATTAAACTCAACATGAAATGACGTTAACAACCCATTTTACTTCTCGACTTTATTCTGAGGGAAATAGGAATCAGCAAGACAAAAATGAGTGAGACGTGATTTTATCTATTGCATTGTGAAAAATGGTGTTTAAACGGGTGTTAGCAAAACCCTAATGTGAGTTTGTAGTTGCTAAGCTGCTACTCTGTGGTCGTTCATCCTTTATCCATGCTAACATATGTTTTGCTGTCATTGTTTTTACTTTATTGACTATTATCAAGACCGCTTAGAAAGGCATTATCTACAACCATAGCTTAAAAATGGTTAATATAGCTGGAAATCATTAAAATAATTTCAGAGGCAGAGCAAGTTATTTTGATGAAGATTACATAAATAAGATTAGGAATGTATTCAATCAATAAAAAGTTTTTGGTTTTGATTTCATGTTGAGCAGGGAAGAACAATTTAAATTGCAAATAACCATACAATCTCATGACCTTTTCACTGGTCCGGTTAGCCTTGTGGTGGTTTGGCTTGTGGACTCTAAGAGTAACCACATTTTTACATTATTCACCAGTTATTTCCCAACCATTGTGTAGTGGTAATAAAGTATTGCTGCGTATTGCAGAATCATCCACCATATTGAATGATAGTGTCTTAAGTAGGTGTTTTTGTCATTTTTCCTTTCGTCCAGTCTGATGTAGAACCCAGCGCAGTGACCACCATGAACTCCTCTGAGGCCTTGGCAGCCATTCCCACTGTCTGTTTGTAATTTATTTATTTTTTTTACAACATGCCTGTAAAAAAATTTACAATGGGTTCATTGATCCACCGTCTTCAGTGGCTATTGAGTGATCCTCTTGAGGAGCAAGACCTTTGTGGGTCTCATTTCCCACTGACGGCCTAGAAGCAGCGACCCGGGGATTGTGGGATTGGGTCTTTGAGTCATACGCTAAGAAATGATTGCAAGAAAAGCTAGAACTGACATGAACTGCTTCAGTGTAGAATTTCATCAGCACTATTCAACAGATGAGCGTGTCTTGACTCACTCGGCCATTGTGGGTTAAAGCCCTTCCACCGCTACCTCATAAGATTTCACAGTGGCCAGCCTCCCTGCGGTTTGTTTGCTGCGCCCACTTCTTGAGAAACATATGCGTCATTTGTGAGTCGATTAATGAGAAGTGTATGATCAGAGCTCACCGCCGGTTGTGAGCCTTTGGGTGTTATAGAAAAGTCATGTTCCTGCTTGTTGTGATGCTTCGTTTCACCTTTGCTCACACCGACTTCCTGGCACACCTGCATTGCGTTACTTCAGAATGCTTAACAGGTTCTTCTCAGGTGCGTATGCCAAGTGTCATCTATAGACACCTTTGTTGATTAAAGAAACAGCTGCCATCTGGTCGGGCTGGGTGGCGGGTATAAGTGTCACCTTTGCCTTGTAGGCTTGGCTGGTCTGTAGCACAAACAACCTTGGAGCCCCGAACTTGTCACAGTCCACCGGCCAAGCGGAGTGCTGCGAGCCACATGGTGGGAAGCAGAAGAGTCCGACCGTTCGAGTCTCGCACTGCAGGGGTGGGACATGCCATTAACAACAGAAGCGGTGGCATCGGTACGGTCCAGTGTAGGAGGGTAGAGTCGCCCTGCCCTTCACAGGGCTAATCAACCAAACCCTGTGCCGCCCGAGGACTGCCCACACCGCGTTGATAAGAGGCCTGTTTAAAATACGGTGCAGCGTGGGGCTTTCTGCCTCACTTGACTGCAAGATGAAAAAGCATGAGATGGCCTTGTCATCTGGCATTCTTTTAAGTAGGTCACTATAAGGTTCACTTGATTTCGGCTGAGCGAATCGGGTGCACGGCTTGGAAGCACTCATACATATTCATCAGTGCTGTTTTTGTTGTGCTGCCTGCATATTTAATCTTTAAAGCCGTAGTATTACAATAACAAATCAAGTAATTTGTGTGGACGCTTTTGCTAAATATGAAAATTAATAATTTCATTGCTGATAACCGAAAGAGTTGCTTGATTTGGGAATACAACCAGGTTATTAACTGGAACTCAATCCTTGTTTCCCCACAGCAGTGTAAACGGTTACCTTTGATCATTGTCGAACTAAATGCATGAATTATGGATATGATTTTCTTGTGCAAACAAGTCTTAATTATCATTGTGCTTTTGCAGTATGTTTACATTTGGAACATTTCTGAGTAGAATTTGTTGTAGAAAGAGCTGAGTAGCTCAAACGATTGTGTTACAAAGCCAAGGTCATGGGTACGAATCACAGGGAATGCATGCGTTTATAAAAGGGATACTTTAAATTCCAGTCAGTTTGGATACAATATGCCAAATGCGTAAATGTTACTTTTTGAAGCTGTTTGGAGGTCCAGAGTTTATTTCCAACATTGCTCCAATGCACATACCTGTAGTTTAGAAATAACCCCAAAGGACTTGATTAGCTGGATCAGATGCGTTTAATTAAGGTTAAAGCTAAACTCTGCAGGACTGTGGCCCTCCAGGAACTAGGTTTGGTGTAGACCTTGTAAAGGCTTCGTGAAATAAACACAAAGGGACTTGACTCGCAAGTCAAGTTTGTGTGAACATCCATGCCATGCCGTGGTAGAATAAATATGACTAAACAAAGGTGACAGTTATGGGAACACATTCACTCATCTCATACCCAAGAATTGAATCCTTCCCAAGCTTAAACAAACATTCTTACATTTACACTCCACCAAGTACAAATACATACCTTGCAGCTGTAGATAATATGATGTGAAAGCAAACCAGATGTCAGATTTGTTGAACATGCACCTTTCTAATGACCCCTCTTGAAACAGAGAATGTTTGTGTGAGGATGGCTTTGCCCATGTCTGTTTTTGGATACGTCTTTGGCTTGCAAAAGTAGAGTGATTTTTGCCACCATTAACAGCTGTAGTGGCGCTAGAAGCAGTTCATTACATTCATAAACTTGTTTCCCATGCAAATGTGTTCAGAAGAGGATCCATGGACATGTCATCTTAATCTGATATACACAGTGCCATAGCAACGTGGTGCTAAAGGAGCCAGCTGAACAGCTTTCCCCCGACTTGATTATAATAACAACAGCCGTATCCGATAAACATGCTTTTTGTGTGCACCATTAAAAAGGATAGTTCACCCAAAAATAAAAAACAAACAAACATATGAACAAAAAATATGTTATTATTTACTCTCTCTCTCATGTTGTTCCCAAATGACCCATATGTCTATATCGTCATTGGGATAAAAAAAAAAAAAGAGATTGTTTGTAGAATGTTTGAGCTGCTCTTTTACATTCAAAGTGCACAGTAGCGTTTAATACCAAATGTCCTATAAAATCACTGATGTGTTTTGGCTCAAAGTAATTGGGATCCCTAGCTGTGTGGACCAACACGTCACAGAATACACAAACACCAAGAAGAACCAGTCTCACCTTCTTGAAAATGATTTCCCACAGGGGTGTCAAATGGGTCAGTAAATAAATATGAAAACAAAACATCATGCAGAGTAAAAGAGAAACCTGCACCCTGCTGACTGGTTGCAGGCTAGATCATAACTGTAGATTTACAGAATACATAACTATAATACTTATGAATATATAAATACAATGTTCTGAGTTTCACTTCCTTTTGCTTTCTGCTTTTTTTTTTTTTTTTGTCCATGTTTATTAAAATTGAGGTCATCAATATTGTACATATTGAAAATCAATACATTTGAAAATCAAATTCATTTAATCCTTTTTTTTTTTTTTTAAATAATACATATAGTAATTGGTTAATATTTGAATGTTATTGAGAAAGATTGTGAATATCGTAATTAAATACTACTGCATTAACGAAAAAAACAAGTTATTGTCTTTGAATTAGGCTATCTTTTGATGTTAAACATTACATTACATGTGTACTCTTAACGTTTCAGTCTACTGGAATCTGACATTTAATGTAACCCACATTTTGTGCACCGTTTTTGTGAAGGAACATTGAGTGCCTTTTTATCTTTTTCAAATGCTTGCTTTCATCATTGTGGGAAACTAAAGCAAGGTCAAGCAATCAACGGTTCTCTGTGTTTTTTCATGAGTCGTATCAGGCTAGACAGGTTAAGCCACTGTGTTGGATGGGAGAGGATTCTGAACTTGCAAAACAGGAGATACTCCTGCACCTGGTGGTAAAACGATGTGCGCCAGGCCTGATAGAGTATCCACAAACCACATATCGGTTCTGAGAATATCTTTGAGGTCACACTACACCATTCCCATTGTGCAGAGGAGTATCACGTGTTCAAACAAAGATGAAGGCACATAATGGCTAAAGGAGGAAAATTAGTTTTCAGCCAGGTTTTGGGGAGGTTAAAGTAGTATCTTTGATGCTTGGGAGTTTCTTTCTGAAGTATATTGCTAAGGCAAGCATCACTGTGACTATTGCTCTTATTTAAGGTTAGAAAATGAACATAACCGTAACGCCATGTATTGATCTTCAGCATGTTTGTGCTACATGAATGATATCTGAAACGTGCCTCAATGAGAGATACATGACTGCTTTTCTGAGCATTCATACTTACTTTTTTAAAAAGTGAAAAGGTTAAAAAAAGTCCCATATGTAGGCTACTGCAATATCATAGAAACATGGGCCCACCCAGAATACATTTTTGCATAGGCAAGCGCAACTTTTCCTTCAGTAAATGTGAAAGTTTAGTTTAAACATTTATTAAAAAAAACGGCCTTGCAGTTTTAATCTCCAAATGAAAATTCAACTCTGGACTGAAAAGCAGTGTAAGTACTTATGAAAGAACATATGTGCCAAGCAAACTGTAATGCCTACAACTTATCGGGAAGAGAGCCTGAAAAGTCACCTCTAATGACCAGTAATCCTTTGGCATAAACTTTGAAAGCAGAAAACAGTCATTAAGAAGTTATTTTAAAACTTTTTGCTTTTCATAGACATAAAAATCCCACGAACACTTTCACAATTGTAACCATGGCTTCAGTTAACACTTCTGGTGCAGTTTGTTGATTATAACATTTAATTATGTGGTAATAGTAATCAGACAGTCACCTTGCTGGAACATGCGGCACATGCACTTCTAATGAATTGCTTATCTTCAAGATTTATTATCTCCTTTTGAAAACAACAGAAAAAAGACATCATGGTTTTAGGTTAAAATGTACATACATTGATAAGGGTTTATATTTTTGCACACAATTTTTTTTATTCTTCCACATTTATTTTTCTATGTTGGATATTTTAGTAACTTCATGGACCTCTGAGTGAGAAAATTCAATTTTCAGTATAGCACTTAAAGTACAAGACACTGCTGTCACTGCTTGATAAGTCGTGTCACACACCCATGTGCAGCATATGCATGTCTTGAAACGAATACCGATGTCACAGAAATTGCTTTCAGGAAAAATTTAATTTTGCTCAACTACTATGAACAAAATCATGACAGACAAGCTGTATCTTGTTCAGTTCAGGCAGCGCTGTTTGTCTTGAAGGACTGAGCAACTGCGTCTTTCTTCCTAGAGATAACGCAGAAAATACAATGCTGCTGTATTCAAACTAGTGACAAACAGTCGTACATCTTAGAATTGACTTAAAAGTGCACTTCAGGACAGCTTTGGGTTTGGCTGACTGCAGAGAAATCTTGAGCCAGGAAGTAAATGTTTTTCTACAATGTCAATTGCTTTCTCAAACTGAGCATACTCATCTTTCAGAGAAAAGCCTCTGGAACAAGTATGCATTTTTTTTTTTGAGGTGTTTTAAAAGTATTAATTAATTTTAACACCAAACGAGAGTCACAATCAAGAAACGCTTTCCGTCTGAGAAGCATTTTGTGATTTCGGGTTTGCTGCCATTGGGTTTGCTAACATGGGTTTTGGAGAGAGGATGAGGGTTAGCAAATCATTTCCAGCACCTTTAAAAGACGGTTTTGTTTGGCATTTAATGATGATGTTTTGGCCAAGACAGGCAGGGCATTCACCCATGAGTGCATGTGCGGTGTTAGGGGGCGGCAGGGCTGCTTTATTGAAGTCTCTGATCGTGCTGTGATGAGGATCACACCTAGCGTTGCATTGGGTTGGCAGTGTGTGTATGGCCAGACAGGTGTTCACTCAATAGCTGTCCCACTTCTCTGACCTTAAAGCTTTTAATCAGCTCTGTCTGAGAGCCTGTCAATCCTTTCAAAGCATGACAGTGGTGGAAAGATCGAGGGAGGGGAAGGGAGAGGCCATGCGTAGGGTTGGCACTTTGACAAAATGGTTAAAAAGGAGAATGGGGGACTATTTTCCTGCCTTTGGGAGAGGAAAAAATAAATAAAAAATGCAAAACTGTATGTTTTAAAAATTAAATCTCTTAAAGGGATAGTTCACCCAAAAATCTAAATTATGTCCATCCAAACAGCTGCTGGTAGCCATTTTCTAATACCATGGTATTTTTTTCCTCATACTGTTTGGTTACCAACATTTTTCAAAATATCTCCTTTTGTGTTCAACAGAAGAAAAAAAAAAAACTTGTACAGGTTTGGTACAACATGATGTACAACATTTTATTTAGTTTCCTCTTTAAAAAATACAACACTTATGGCTCAAGATGCTAAAAAAGTGGCCAAAAATATCTGAATATTTATGTTTTGTTGATGTGTGGTTAAAATTAATGATGAATAAAAAAATAAATAAATAATAATAATAATAAAAATATACATATAATATATATATATTATTGAGGAATTTGCTTATGTAGTTTCAAACCTGTAAACTTTTTTCATTCGTCTATGTAAAGAAGTAAGTTTCAAAAACGTATCAGTGTCAAATGGACCCAATTTTACAATATTGTTTTATGCCCAACATTTTTTTTTTTTTTTTTTCTCTCAGAAGAAGAAATAATGTCATACAGCTTTGGAACAATATGAGAGTGACTAAATGCTAACAGATTTGCATTTTTATGTGGACTACTGATTTAATATAACTTAGCACAGGATATATAAATTATATAAATTTCACAGCACAGCTCAATCAAAAACTGTAAAATGTTAGAAAAAAGAAAAGTAGAAAAAATGGTGCATTTTTCATTTTCTCCACACTGAATTGCAAATGTGCGTTGATTGCATTGGCAGAAACAGGCTGCTGCATTCTCCAGGTGGGTGCCGCGAGTTGGCAGCGGTTGAAATGAGTCGCTATTATATGCAAAATTTTTGGTGTTTAAAAAAGAGCTATAGAAATTCAATGACTTGTTGCTCCAGTGGAAGCATCTGGGGCATGTGAGTCATTTCCACCGGAATATACGGTTTGTTCTGTGAAAGGAAATGATGATGAGTTTAATCCTTTGCTGCTAGCAAGTTTGTGTTGTCTCCTTAAGCTGCAGATTTGCCAAGACTGTGCCCGGTTTTGAGTTCTTTCGAGCAGTGCTCCTCCACTTGCAAGGTTCAGTGAGTGACAGTAATTTCAATCCAAGCTAATTGAGTTGTTGAATCTCCCTTTGAGTCCCCTTTCTCGCTCGCTTCAGGGTCTCCGATCAATAGTAATACACTATTGTGATATGTCAGCTAGACTTATTTATATATTTACCCCATTCTTTCTTTATCAAAGGGTATCAGGCAAAAAGCAGACTCTTTTCACAGGGGATTGTCTCACCTTGCAAGAATGGCTTAGTAAACCTGTGGGGATGTTTGAATTCATCGTTCAGACTGACATGGTTTAGAATTTAAATACATCTTTGAAACAGCAGGTAATTGTATTGTAGCTTTTATGGCTAGTAATGAAGAAAATTGTTAAAACTGCTGTCACTGCATTTAGATTAAACTGTTCTGAACTCCACAATTACCAGTAGCCTTGGTTAAATCTTTTTTACTCATCTCACACCCCTTATCAACAGAGAACAATTTCATCTTTTTCCCACTAACACCCCTGTATCCTAAACATGTTGTTTGAATCATCTTAATGTCGTAATCTAGTTAATAATCTACTTCTCAAAAACCTTTGATTTTTAGACCCACTGCAAAATCTCACAAGTCCATTTCTTGTTTTCCAGCCGAGACCCTCTTTTGTGAGCCCACCCACCCTGTTGCTTTCAGACACCCGGACAATTACCGCAGGCCTGCTTTTACAGTGTATGCAATTTTCCTTTCCTCAACCGCAATGACTTTCAAAATGCTATATGCTAACACACATATGCTAATGTTCTTTGTAGAAGGATCCTCTGGTGGGTTCTTGTACCTCATGGCCTTCATGTCAGTATACAGCGTTGGACTTCTGATGTCTTGTGGGGAATACTGTAACTAATTCCACCCCTCGACTTTTTCAGACGTTCTCCCTCTCCTCAACCTGTGGTTTTGTGGTTCTCGTCTTCATCTCATAGCCAGATACTTTTCATTTAATTGAAAGCCAAAAGTGCCTCAATGTTCAACTCTTCAAATGTGCAATCAGCGCCCCCGGTTCCGCACTTCGCTTCTGAGAAATCGTTCTGCGTTTTTAGAAATGAAATGTTCTTGTTTCTGCTTAGATGCTATCAGAATGTTACAATAGCTCTGCGCTGCTGTGCAGTCGTTCGCTTGATGACCGCAAAGCGATTTGGTGAGTTTTTAAATGAAGAAAAATGTCATCCTAATATCAAGTTCCACCCATCGCACCACAGACTGCCGGGTTTTGTTGGCGAGGGAGGTTATTGACGGAAGGACATGCATTATGATAGATGATGTGTCATTTGGATTGGGTTTCCTCTGCTCTTTGATGTGCGACCTGGAATAACAACCTCCAGACTCGCTGAGATAATCTGACAGATTTCTGGAAAGCTTCCATGATTAGAACAAAAGTCACATTGAAGGTTTCAAGAACTATTGTAGGGAAAACGAAAACTGGATCTTGGACCTAGACGTGGTGTGCTCTGGACCCTCTATGCATTGGCGTGTGTACGTATGTGTGTGTGCATGTGAGGATATGGGAAAATCTCTGAAATGTGGTGTGTGGTGAAGAGTTGGAGGAGGGGGACTTGACGTCCCTCTACCCAGC
This sequence comes from Onychostoma macrolepis, assembly GCF_012432095.1. Lineage (NCBI taxonomy): Eukaryota > Metazoa > Chordata > Actinopteri > Cypriniformes > Cyprinidae > Onychostoma > Onychostoma macrolepis. The sequence goes on from NC_081172.1 coordinate 27,886,631, forward strand.
TGGGTAGCACATGCACTGGAGACTAAAGGAGCACAAGAGATGTGGTGAGCATTCCGTGGGCTGTGTGTGGAGAATGGAACGCTCCCAAAGAGCCATTGGAAAGATTCATTGTGGTCTTGGTCACGGAAATAGTACAGCCCCATACTCTTGGAGTTCTCCTCAGAAACACTGAACTATTTATACATCACCCTCTTTACTTGTCTCCCCTTCTTTGTTCATTTAGTTTAGCGATCTGATAGCACTTTTCCACCAGCATGATTCCAGGCCAGTGCCAATTCTCAAACCGCTCTATGCATTTCTGCCACATGAGAGTGGGTTCTAAGTTCTAGGGTTTCCGCAAAGTTTGTTTTTAGACTTGTTATAATCAGGTAAACACGTAGTAGTGTCATAGTTCATTTCTCAAGTCGGTGGAAAGGTGCGACCGGTTTGTGACAGGCTCCAGTTTGCCTGGACAAGAACTGACAGAGAATAAGCTCTGGCTCCAGAACGTGAACCATTCTGATGGAAAAGACATATGAGTAATTTAATTTAGCACTGGCTGATATGGAAGCCCTTTCGGACTTACTGACACCTAGTGGTGTGGAGACAGCATCCACAAAAGTAAACATTTGTTTACCCATGCCATGGTGGAAAATGATCTGTTTGCATTCAACCATTGTTAGTTTATTTCACAAGCAGAAGTGTCTGATAAGGAGGGTTAGAGAGATAAATTATCACCTGATCATGTGATCTCAACATGGGTACCCCATGCAATAACCCGTTCCTGATTTTAAAAATAATAAAAGAAAAAAGAAGCTTCTAATATGATCAAAATCTTCATCTTATGAAGTAAAAATTAATTTAAACAATTTTATTACAAAAAAAAAAAAGTGTATTTATTTTTTAGGGGTAACACTTTTGTAAGGAGGTAAAAGAGTTCTCTTTTTGAATTTAAGATTAGCATCAGGCCAAACGTTCATGCAAATTGTGAGTGCTTGCAAAAGTGATAATGATTGCAAAACTTTGCTAGTGTTAACTACGCTGTCTTGACTGAAAAAAAAGTGCTAAACCCTTAAGTAATGAGTCAAGTGCCCTAATCCTCATTTCAAATCAAGAATATTGTAAAGGCAATATGAAACTGTGATAATTTAGCCATTTTTATTTTTAAGAAGTAGTCTTTTCCTCATAGTTGTAGTGTTGGCTAAATATTCCCAGTGTTCTTCCAGTTATAAATCTCTATGATCTCATCTAGCGCCAGATAACAGATGATGACACTGGCCGGTTGCATACTAAATGTATGTGTTAATTGTAAGTGGTCCAGACTCTCTCACTACCCCCTCCAGTGGGAGTGTGAATTCCCAACCGGACATGTTAATGGATCAATCTGCTCTGTCGAATGAGGGGGAGAGACCAAAGCTGCCCACCGGCCCAGCTGTCCTGTTTCCACAATACTGGCCTGTTTAAACCCTGATAATAAACCATGCTCTTTGATGTCAGATGGACATTTCATATTTTTCTACAAATTGTTAAAAAATGGATGAATCTCTCAACATGACTTCCCTCTAAGAAATCTTCATAAAACTCTTTCATCAGAGATACGCAGGAGGGGGCTTGAGGATTTCAGCAGCACCTCACATCAAATATTGATTATCTGTTCCCTTTTTGTTTTTAGATTAGTCCTCCCATCAGGGGGTTGTGCTACTGTTAGTCACAGGAGCCTTGGGAGTTTGGAAAGCTAATCACAAGTTAAGTCATCAGGAAGCCTTAAAGAAAAGTGTCCAATGCCAATACCACCATCGAGACAATATAAAACCCATATATAATATATAAATTTAAAGGTAAAATGTGATTAGTCCACATAGGCGTGACTTTATTATTATTATTATTTCACTTAAGTCAACATAGTCATTGACCAGTATTCTCAAAATGGACAAATATAGGTTAGTTTTTAGGACTGGCTATTATTTTGATCTATGTTATAACTCTGTTATATAGCATGGTATTTACAAGATACTTCAAAGAATTTATGTAATATTGCCATGACACAGATAGATAGATAGATAGATAGATAGATTTAGTTTTTTACATAAATAAAATAAACCTACAGTAATAGCATGCAACAGTATATGTTACATTATTACCACAGATTAATAAATGCTGATAAATAATGACATTTAATTTTGAAGAATAATTTTCAGGTGATTTTTGCAAACATACTCAACCTGAAATCTTGCGTCATGCTTGTTCATGCATAGCATTTAAATCGCTCATCCATGTAATCCATTTAATCATTATACTTACCTCCAATCCGATTTTCCTTGTGAACACTTTGGATTTGAACTTTTCCAGACTGAAATTTTGCCCATTGATGATGATGGACAGGGAGAGGATTTGTCATGCATGGCCGTCTTTAACATATTCCCCAGCGCCGCTTTTGGCTGAACTTGAAATACTTTTTCTGCAAGATGTGCTGAGTATACAGTGTAGCCCAAGGTGCACTGGGGCCATCGGTTCAGCAGCAGACACAAAACACATCCCAGCCGTCACTCAAAATACAGACATGGAGTTGCACCAGACAATGATTTTATTGAGTCTGTGGGCTTGTGTTGTATTGCACGCTGTTGCATGACGCTTTACTCTGTGATATGACTCATGTGTATTTGGTGAAATACAGCAATTATTATTATTTGAAAATATATTTTAGAGCAATGCCTCTTTGTATGGTAATATTTAATTACCCACCTTGGACACAGGTCGAATTTGTTCTCTTGAAGGAATGGTTCACCCAAAAATGAAAAAAATGCAGAAAATTCACTCACCCTCAGGCCATCCAATATGTAGAAGAATTTGTTTCTTCATTGGAACATATTTGCTCATCAATGGATCCTCTGCAGTGAATGGGTGCCATCAGAATGAGACTCCAAACAGCTGACAAAAACATCACACTCCAGTCCATCAGTTAATATCTTGTGAAATAATAAGCTTGCTTTTAATAAACAAATCTATCATTGAGATGTTTTAAACTTCAATTTGTTGCTTCCGGCTAAAGTCTTCTATTCATAATACGTCTCTTTCCTGTGAAAAAGCTGTCTTGTCTGATTTAGGAGAGGAATATGCACATATCAAGCACTCTTTACAGGCAAAAACAGTTCATATCACATATTTTGATATGAATGGACAAAGGGGGGCAGCTTTTTGCTTCACAAGATGTTAATTGATGGATTGAAGTTGTGTGGATTACTTGTGGATTATTATGATGTTTTTTATCAGCTGTTTGGACTCTCATTCTGACGGCACCCATTCACTGCAAAGGTTTCATTGGTAAGCAAGTGATGCAATGCTAAATTTCTCAGACGTAGAAACAAACTCATCTACATCTTAGGGTGAAAAAAATAAAAATAAAAATACCCTCCATCTGATTTTTGTATATGAACTGTTCTTTTCCCCTATGTATTTTTATTTTTTTTCTCTCTATCTGTCCTCAGATTCACTTTAATTTGACTCCAATCCCCTTTACACCTCCCACCAACAGTAACCCGAAGACAAAGGCCGTCTCAGGTGTAATCCATTACTTATGGCCCACCAGTAATGGCCATTGCCACATTATTTATTGATTAGATATTTTTCACATGAAGACATCTAACAGCTGTTATTGATTTTATGCCGGAGGATATCACTGCATTATTGAAAAATTGCCAACTCTGATAATTTAAAGCTTGTGGGTGTATTTATCTGGAAATCTGTGCGATAAAAGATTAATTATGTTTTGTTAATTATTTCTAAACTACTTGACTCGCAGGCTTGCAGTGGTCATATTGTTTGGTTACGTTGCTTGTAAATCACCCGCTGAGATATGCTGGCCATTTTTGTGTTGATATGCACAGGACACAGTGATTCGTTAAAAACATCTCAGTTTGTTAAAGTCATTTATAGATGTTCAGGTTGTTAGAAGCTGGCTCGCTGTTCTCCTTTTGTACACAAACCTATCCTTGCACACACACCAGTGCGTTTCTGCACACATGCAGAAAGATCCACTAGCAAATATATACATACTCTAAGCACAGCATGAATACACATAGTAAAGGAAGCTGTCACTCTTTCCTGTGTATCACATAAAAAGCTTTTTTACTGAATGGGGACATCAATAATTTAGCTGAATACCGTTCTGTGTAAAACCCCCTTATGCATTTATGCACGCATTTATGTAATGGTGCCAGCTGAGCCTTTTTTCCCTTATCTTTGTGTCTTTGTGCCTAGTTTCTGTCTCTCTTTTGCAAACAAGCAGGGCCATTTCTGTGTAGTCATTTTGCTGGCCTTTGTAATCATTGACTACGTAAGTTTTGTTGACCCTAACAGCCCCGCGCTTCCTCTAACTCTGACAGGTGGTCTGGTATCTCGTATCGGGATGATGTCATCAGCTGTTAGGGCAAGTACGGACAAATGTTGTGTTTGTTTTTTTCCTCAGCCCAACCGAAACTATGACAATGTCCTTGTTCACGTTCCGAGTGGGACAGAGAGAGAACGTTAGCGCGCACGACCTTGTCTCCAAGTCTTGTATCGGTCTGTTTACACATTGTAGTTACTGTTGACCTGTTTTGAACTTCTAGCGAGACAAAACTACATTTTATATGTTTAATTTACAGTAAAGGTCAAAAGCTTGAAATCACTGAAATTCCATAAAGAGACAATACGTTTTTTTAATATTACCATTTTTACTTTAATTTTGATCAAATGAATCCAGCCTTTTTTAGTTTTAGTGTATATTATTAAGAAATAAAGATCTATAAAATTGCCATGGGAATTATGAATAATGAAAAAAAAAATAATAAAAAAAAAATATATATATATGTATATATATATATACATAGTGATTATACAATGTACTTGCTATGCTAGGCTCAAAAAAAAAAAAAAGGCTACAAATTGCTTTCAGTACATATGTCTATAAATTAGTTTAAAAATCAGTGATCTTATCCAGCAAGATTCTAGTATAAAAAAAATAAATTCTTTGGATTTTGTTTGCATGATGCAACAAACATTTAAAGTTTGTGCTGCATCCATTGACCTTTATAAAGAGTGCAATATGCCTGCCAAATAAGAGATTCAAAGCCTGTATGCGTGTGTATTACATCATCTATCCTGCTGTTGGATTGTGGATATAAAAATGTAGTGGAAGAGCTGGCAGGCCGAGCTGTGAAAGATGAATCAGTGTGTAAAAAAGAGTGATGGAGAAGAAAGAGAGCAGTACACAGGTATGCTGATGCATCCCCTTGACATTTTCACAACGCCTTCAAACCACTCTCAGGGGGGAAGCAGCGTGGGCCTGTACGCTCCGTCCTACATCGCATTGGACTTGTGCCATGTGGGGTTGGCTCCATAGTCAAATATGGAAGAAAGCAACATATGGTTGTATAATCAGTGCCTTCTTTAGATGAGGGCAATGTCCTTTTAAGCAAGTCATTCGACTTGGCGGCCATCTTGATAATGCCCTCGGCCGGTTATTTTCAAGTTATGCAAGAGCAGCTTCTATCTGCTTGAATGAGGAAAGGCCAAAAGCTGTTTGCTAAGCCTACGCTTAAGAAAAAATAAATAAAATAAAAACATATGGCACATCACCTCTAAAATTTGACAAAAATGTTATACTCTTTTAGCTCAAATCGGGCTGAAAAACATTTATAATTCAATTTAATAATTACATATGTCGATACATACGGCTAAATGAGAGTTAATAATGCAAGAACTGATTGTATTTTTTTTTTTTTTTGGTTACCAGGCATGACATTAATAATAATTGACTTATTTGTATCGTATATTCTATATTGACAGCATTTTAATATTATGCATGCCTTTTCTTTTCTGAGCAGTGTTATTTTACTATCAATGAGAATCAGGTTGGTTTATTTATTCATTCATTCATTTGCTGTTTTATTTTAATTGCAGTTAAAGCTTTAGTAATTTTAGGGTGTATGTGTGTGTGTGTGTGTGTGTGTGTGTGTGTGTGTGTGTGTGTGTGTTTATGCCACATTGTGGGTCCTCACAAGGATAGTAAAACCTGAATTTTTTGCCATTGTGGGGACTGGCCTGCGGTCCCCACGAGGGAAAATGACATATTACAAATCGTAAATGATGTTTATCTGAAAGTGTAACAATGCAAACAGGTTTTCAGTAAGGGGTAGGTTTAGGTTTAGGGTTGGGCTAGGGGATAGAAATTATTGTTTGGTCAGTATAAAAGTCTATGGAAAGTCCCCACAATTCACAGAAACAAACCTGTGTGTATGTGTGTGTTTTGTCAATTTAAGTAGTTATATTATTTATTTAATTTAATTTATTTATTTATTTTTTTTAGTTTCTGTTTTAGTTTACTATAATAACCATGTTTCTGAGCGTTGCAATATTTCCCATCCACTTTTCAAAAATAGCATGATTCCTCTTTAAACTATCTCTGTTAATCAGCCTAGAGCTGTTGGGAACGGTACCCTTAGGGTATGTTGATGATATGTACCAAACTGTTTGACAAACAGGATATGCACAACCTTTATAACTTCCTGTATAGCAGGTTGGTTCAGGTAAACACACCACCTCAATCAAGCAGATGGTAGATGGTCTGTCAGGTAAAGGGATATTCAGGGGAAACGTGTGTAAAGTTTAAGCATTAATGTAGAAAGGGGTGAGAGCAGATCGCAAGTGAAAGCCGGAGTGCTGACCATATGTTGCAGCAGGTTTCTGCTGAAGGTAAATATTAGCTAAGGCTGACACAGTAGATGAGGGAAGCTGGTAAAACAGGAATCAAACAGCCATGTTTAGAGGTAGAGGCAGCGCTCAGCATCCCAGCACGTCTGCAGAAATGTGCACACGCTCAAAAACAAACACACTAGAATGAGTCGTACGTGCATGGCCGGCTGTAGGATTCATTACATTCTCCTCATTGATTTTAGAGTTACTCTTGAACTCCACCGTCGCAGTCTCTTCTCTGTTTTTAGCTGCTAACTTGATACAGCGTTGTAATGCGCCCACAGCGTGAGCGGGATGTGCTGGCAGGCACCGTATCATCACTCTCTAGCACATAAACATATTAGTGTCCTCACCGAAGCTGAGCTCTTCTTTTTTTCCTAACTGAAGGACCTGGATTGCTATTAGATTACCCACACACAATGGGGCGTATTTTGTAGACTCTCTAAACAAGCCTTTCTGCGGTTTTCTTAATGAGATGGGCCGAATGCCATCATTTTTTTTTCTGGGAGGCCTGAAGCAGGTCCACTGTTGTGCCTCGTGCCCGGGGAGAGATGCAGATCCGGTCAGGCTGCCGTCCCGGAGAATGGTAGCTCTGTTTGGAGTGTGCCTCCGTGCTGATTCTACGTCTTACAGGAGGCTTCCTAGTCGCACCCCCACCCAGGCCACATGGTCCACGTGTGTGAGTGAATAGGGCAGATTCTGTGATCTTGTTGTGAAAAGTAGGCCTGGAAACAACAGCAGTTACCTTTTATACAATAAAACAGGGGTTATGAACCTTCTTGACTTGAAGGCCCCAATTTTCCAAGACGATGTACAACCCCCCAACCCAACCCATCGGCCATTTGATCAACACATTTTTACCTGGGGTAGGTAAATGTAAAGCTCAGAAAGATACTTCATAATGCTTCTTCTTGCTGGTTGAGCTGATATTTGCTCACCACTGACACCTGTAGGCGCGGAGAATATTGCATCTGAGGTATGGTTAAGACTTTCCTCGAGGCAAATTAGGCTGTATTTCATTTTCCGGAGGTCTCTGGTCAGTGGTCAGGCTAGTAAAACAAAGTCAACCTCAAAGTTAGACCCTCCAGTAGGAAAACCACATTCATCCTTGACTTCCACCTACATGTTCACAGTCATGCCAGATTACTGAAAGCTGACGAACTAATCACTCATATGTTGGACTTGTTTTATGCTCATTCTCTGAGACATGATAGGCGGATGAAACGTGACTAAATGAGCAACAATGTTCTGTCACGGTCTGTTTGCCCTTACTTCCGTTTCGTAGCAACTTAACTTCTTGTATTGTGTATAGAAGTGTTTATGTTCTCAAATTTTTTTCTCTGATTGCCCTCTATTGTTTAACTCCACTGTGCAGGCTATAATTACTTTCTATCTTCTACTTTCTTTGGAAGACCCCTTCAGCCCCGAGGTGGAGGAAGAGGAGGTGGAAATGGGGTCAGGGGGCCCAGAGGCTTTGGGTTCCTTAGTATGAGGATTTGGGTTCTGGAGCCGTATAATTACCCCTCTCTCACAACTCCCTCAAAAGCGAAGACTGATCTTTATTTGTGGTGGTCTAAGTGGATGACTCAGAGGAGGGAGTTAGCAGAATATAGTCTCCCTGCTACTTCTACTATTCCCCCACTAACGACATCTTCATGTAGCTGAAGTGAACTAGGCCTATATTCTTTCCCCCTAGATCTGCCTCAGATGGTTTTTCTAACTGATGTTGGCAAGCTGGAAATCGTATTGGTACTTCACAAGGCATTTTCTCTGTTTCGACCCTGTCACGGTAGCAAATGCAAACGGAAACAGGGTCAAACCGAGGGGTACAAGGACACAGGTGTTCCCCAAGGTATCTGTGCAGAGGTTGCCAGCCGTCTTTCTGTCAAACTCGATTAGTCAATCAATCTGTCGTTTCACAGTGCCTGCTGATGGGTCTATACACTGTGGTCAAAAATATCTCATCCGTACACGCCTGGGTAAATGAGAAATGAAGGGTTTGGTGTGCATCGGTTAAAAAACTGACACATCACCAGCTGGTTCCCTCCTTTTTAAGTGATGTTTGCTAAGGATAGCATCACAATTGTTTCTCATACTTAGGGGGTCTCTTATGACTTGTACCAGTAAGTAACCACCAGTAAGACCATTGTGATGGCAACTTTTGCATGAGCAAGAAAGTGTAAATATTTAGTTTAATCAATTTGCAGGTGCTTAACACAGCTGAATTCATGGGGAAAAGATTTACTTTCATGTTCTTGCAAAACAAACCTGAAACTACTAGTGCAACACTGCATGATAAAGAGGAAACTTCCTAACAATAAGTGTTTATTTCTATTCAAGGTCGGTACCATTCGTTCTCTGAAATCTTGAATGTCTTGCTTTCAGATTTGTGCAGTGGCGACCTTGAACTTTTTTTTTTTTTTCCAACTTGCAAACATGCACACATTTCTGTGTTCATTGTATGGACAGCGTATATTTTGCTTGCTTCTCTCTCTTTCTCTCTAAATGCGTGGCTAGTTTCAGCCCCGCTGGTCATGAAATCCATTTTAGTCTTAAACTATCAGTGTCTTCTCAAGTTTAACTTTTCCCAGATTATCTTTCAAATGACTATAAGTCTTGAACTAAGCATTTAAACACTTGCCCATGCTTGTTGAACTCTTATGACTGTTGTTACCCACAGGCCTGAGCTCAAACCAGTTTTTCAACTTTTCTTAAAATGGCTTACGAATACCCTTATCAGTAGGAAGCTGATCCCTGATCAGTAATTCACATTAAACTCTTCAATGTTGTCCACTATTGTCTCATTTTCAAAAGATACCATTTAAAAAAAGGTGATTTTTAAAATGCATATGATTGTATGATTTTATATTATATGTAACTTTCTATCAAACAAATAATGTGTGAACAAATCTCAATCCAAATTAATCATTTTAATACTAAGAATATATTTATGCGTTCAGAAAGTTAACATTGTTCACAATTTATCAGTTTAATCAGACAGTCATTAAACTAAAACGTTCTTTTTAGAAAGAAAATGCATTACTGATATTTCTACTAACATCTATTTTTAATCATCTGTTGTTTACTATACAAACACATGGTAGTAGTGTTGACATTTTAAGACGGCAAATGAACTAAATGTAAGATGAAGAACTAAAGTTTAAGTTGTGCTTGAAAGTTCACTTCTTAAAAGAATGATGATGTCATTGTTGTAGCAAATTTTATACATATGTATATGAGGGATCTAAATAGCACTCATTTGTTCAAATGACCCACTGTTTCCCTCTGTTTTGTTTTCCCCTGCAGTATTTCCAACTTTTATGAGTGGCGTGATTAAGCACGGTAGTTCAGAGTTACTTCCTCTTTGCTAAGGTCTCTCTGTAGGAGGTAATTACCTCTTTTGCCAGTCATAAATAAGCGAGAGAGAGGGAGAGAGGGAGAGGGGGAAAGAGGGAGGTGAAGGTTTTGTGGTTTAGTATATGTGTGTGCAGGAAGCAAGGCCAACAGGACAGCACAGCACCTGACGGCGAGGAGAAATATATCTACTCGGGGTCTCCTACGACAGGTTTGTTAAAGACAACAGAACTCATGGACCCTCCAGGGACACATTTGCTTCAGAGTTATTCATGGATCAGGAAAGCTTCTGTTATGAATGGCCTCTGTAGAGCTAAACAGGAACTGAAAGTGCTCATGGATGCATAGCCCTTCTGAGGAAGCATAAGCATGGTAGAAATGTAAGAAGAGCCGGTTGTCTGGTCAGGTGTTAAGGAAGTGAAGACAAAGGAAATATGATTGAAAAGCAGGGGGTGAGGTAAAAAGGGCAGTTAAACAAAAGTATGAGTAATAGCACGTGCAAGAAAGCGAGACATTAGAGAAAAGAAAGGGGCGAGAAGGAGGGGTTCGAGTGTTGACACATCATTCTCAGCTGGAGGGGGTAAAAGAAGGTCACCAGAGAGACAAAAGGCCAAGGGCCTGCCAAAACAAGACGCATTTGACTGTGGCGCATGCCGTACTTCAGGGCTTTCTTGAGAGACAAAACCACTATTGTTTTAACTGGGGGCAGTGGAAGCATCTTCTACGTGACAGATACCTCCGTACTCCTGAAAGCTGTTGTGGGGAAAAAATAGAAAACCCATTCGTTTACTACTAATTGCCTGCCTGGTTTATTGTAGCTTAATTCAAGTGCCATCATTGTGGGCACACTCAGACTGGATCCCACATTGTTTCCATTAATAGGTGCTTGAGGCTGTCACCGAGATGTTTACCAATGAGAAATAATTAGGATGGAGTGGTGTGGGAGGGTTGGCAGTCAGGATCAGAGTCAGGGGGGGATCTACCATCATTACACATGCAGGGAAAGTCTACATCCGGCGCTCTTGAAGACCTAATGCTGCCTGTAAACACCACTGCCATACTTGCAATTAGTTCTGTTTGCCGTTTGAAGTACTCTTGTTGAATTGGCATGCTAGGTGTTTTGACGCACTCGCTTGTAGCGTGAAAGCCCGAGTCGAGTCAATGAGTTGCTGTAACTTCATTTAGGGTTGTCAGGTTTCATGATGCATATTCAAAATAAATGCCAAAAACACATATGGACAGATAGCATATGCTTAAATATAAAAATAATTTTTTGTTTGCGCTTTATTTTAAGTTATTTTAAGTTGTTACAGTGTAATTACACAGTACTAGGTAATATTAATTAACTACTCAGGGTTAGGGCTCGGTTTAGGGTTAGTTATGTGTAACAGATGAAATGGGTAGCTCACCTTAAAATAAAATTGGTATTAAATGGATAGTTCACCCAAAAATGAAAATTCAAATTGCTCACCCTCATGTTGTTCCAAGTTCATAAGACCTTTGTTCATCTTCGGAACACAAATTAAGATATTTTTTGTGAAATCTGAGCGCTTTCTGACCCTGCATAAACAGCAATGCAACTGAAACATTCCCAGGCCCAGAAACATAGTAAGGACATTGTTAAAATAGTCTGCAAAGAAAACTAAAATAACTACTTTTTTCAACAGTTCTTCTCTTCCGAGTCACCATCCGCGACCATTCAGGAGAGTACCACAACGCAAGTGCGTGATGCTGCTTTTTTGCAGAATTGTTGAAAAAAGTGGTTATTTTAGTTTTCTTTGTGACATAAAAACTATTATCGTAGCTTCATAACATTATGGTTGAACCACTGATGTCACATGGACTATTTTGAAAATGTCCTTGCTACATTTCTGGGCCTTAAACATGTCAGTTGCGTTGGTGTCTATGTAGAGTCAGAAAGCTCTTGGATTTCATCAAAAATTCAGAAGATGAACTAGGGTGTCATGAGTTTGAAATGACATGAAGGTGAGTAATTAATGACGAAATTTTCATTTTTTGGTTTACTATTCCTTTAATATTGGTCAATTTTGCTAAATTACCAAAGTATTGACAAATTTAGTTCATTAAAAATCATTGTCAGCACGGATTGGTTGACTTGTTTGTAATGTCCCTCTTCTTGTCTTTCTGCAGCAGGGAATGGGCAGTCGGTGCAGACGGACCCCAGTAAGTCCGGATTTGTGGGTGATACGGTCGAGCTGCGATGTGTCTTCATCAACGGTAAACCACCAGTGAAGATCTCTCAGGTCACCTGGCAAAAGCTGATAAATGGCACCAAACAAAACGTCGCCACCGCTAACCCAGCCTTGGGAGTATCAGTGCTGCCCCCTTTCAAAGACCGCGTGAGCTTCAAGCACCCTGCTGTGCGCCAGAGGACCCCTTCTTCTCTTGAGGATACCACCATTGTGTTCAGCAACCTACGGCTCTCTGATGAGGCGGCCTACATCTGCGAGTACACCACCTTCCCAGCAGGCAACAGGGAGAATATGGTCAACCTCACTGTCTTTGGTAAGACCACCATACTACATATATAGTGCTGTTCTCCTCTGAAAAGAGCACATTCACAAACAGAGCATCAATGGACCTCATTCATGAAACATGAGCAGAATGAATTTCTGTGTCATTCATAAAATAATTCTGACATTGTCAAATTAATGTGACAGTGGGCCTCATTCACAAATAACAAGCAGATCAAATTGTGTAATTTGTTCAAAAACATTTATATTCCATGCTAAAATGTATGTAAGAATAGCTATGCATGTAGTTATTCGCATTAAATGGGACAATTTATGTAAGAAAAAATTGAAAGAAAGAAATGAAACACAATAATATTTTTTACCAAGAGTTTTACAAAAAAACTTCTTTGAAAGAATGCTTTACGAACAGTTTACAAAATTGTGCATAAACACTGCTTTTATAAAATTCTGCAGTTTGTGTGAATAATTGTATGTTTATGATTTACACAGAAATCCTCTTTTTAATGCAAGAAGTGTATGAAATGTGACAGTTTTCACTATAATTGTTTTGTGAATGATTTATACGAAAATTCACATTCAGTGCCAAAAGACTGATTTGCACGCAGCACACATATAACACCATGTATGGACAGCACAGAAGTAGGTGTCATTTTCTCGAAAATTCTCTGCACTCTTAGCACTGACATGGTGAGATATTTTTGATTAAAGGTGTCGTCATGGTTAGCAGGTAGTAAGGTGTAAATGGATGTTGTTTCAGCAATATTTTATTCATAACCCTGTAAGCCCTTCAGAAAAAATCATCTTTGTCCTTGACCGTTCCAGGTCTGTAATGTGCTTGGTTAAAATCTTCACTACGCTTGAAATGTATTGATCAGTGTTCACCACAACAGAAAGAACTGCATCTCAGCTTCAACCTGCAGATATAATGTATTCATACATGTTCTTGTCAGAAGCTACACACACACACAGGTTTTATCACAGGAATCCAACTTTGTATTATTTTCTTATTTCCTTGACACACAAAATCAGAGGTTAAGCAGAATTTCCAAGCTGCTCTTTGACAAAACAAAAGTGGATGGTGTTTTATACCATATAGCTCCAAAAAGACCATTCACACTGTAAAAGTAGTTCATGTGACTCCAGATCTTCTAAAGCTATACAGTAGATCAGGGTTTTCCAAAATAGGGTTTGTGTGTTGATGAAAAGCATGTAATTCTTGAAATCAGAAAGTTAAAAATTCAATTTAATTTAAAATAAATAAATACACAAATAAATAACATTTACTAATAAATATGAAATTATGTATTTGCATTACTGCATGTCATTTAACAATTAACCAAGTAAACATACACATGTGTTGTTAAATAATTCAAATGTGTACATACTTCAAATAAATATTTTAGGTAAAATTTTAGTTTCTTTGTTTTTTTTTTTGTTTTTTTTTGTTAATATTTTGAATCAGTTTTATTTTTATATTTTCTGTTAAATTTTATAGTTTTAGCAATTTTGTTGTGTTGTCATTTTTTATTTTATTTTATTACAGTTTTAGTTATTTTAATATGTCAAGTTAAACTAAATTAAAAATAGAACTGTTACAGTTTCAGTTATGAACTATAATAACCCTTTGTCAGATAAGTTTGGCCGACAAAAAAGTTTGTTAGGTTAAAATAGGTAAAAAATTGATCTGTATGACATGAATTCAGAAGACATGGAATAAAGTGCACGATGGGCTACTTTTATGTTGCCTTTTTGAGCTTGGCTGTTTAAATCATGACCCACTTTCATTGTATAAAAAAACTGATTCTCTGACATTCTGCTTAAAATGAAAAATAAATACGGCTTGTACAAAGTGAGGGTGCGCAAGTCTTAAAAGTCTCTGTTGTTGGTTGAACTTTAATAAATGTCCAAAACAGACATCAATAAAAGCTTTTCTTCCTCACACACAATTTTTTCAAGAGCAGAGCTGTGATTCGTCTCTTAGGAAGCTGCACAGGTTAGGATGTATGTGCGTGTATGTGTGTGTGTTGGAGTGCAAGAGAGGAGTATCTCGTTAGAGAGGTGGGTTATGCTCCCACTGATTGCAGATCTAATTAGAAATGAAGTGTTGATATGTTTTCCATTAAGCCAGCAAAGGGAGCTGCTTGGCTCAAGTACAGCTTTTTTTTTTCACTAGTGTGGCTTGTTAACTCCCAAGCCTATTTTGTATATCACGTTCACATGCGTCCTCTGAGAATGCTGGCACTGCAGTAAGAGTGAGCAACCTGAATGGAGATAACCAGCTCAGTGCTTTCAAAGAGCCTCTTCATGTCATATCAACCCTCGCCACAGACCTCAGTCCTGCTATCAGCACTCTTTGACACGCACTCACATAAACACACATCTTTCCTTTTGATGCGGGCCTGTTAATTGCTAATTGGCAGCCCATAAAGGATCGAGATTGGATGACTTTGGGCACCGCGAGAAACGAGTGGTTTCTACATCTGTTTGAGTGCTTGACTGATGCTTTCGCTTTGAACACAGGGTAGGGGAAAAAGAAATTACTGAACTGCTTGATTTATACTGACGGGGAAAAAACGACTTTTCAGAACGGCGAGATTAGTGTTAGAGGCACTGGATCAGTGAGAAAAAGAAACACAAATTCTCAAGGGCACCTCTGTTCACACAGTACTTTAGTATCTTACAGTGTTTCTTTTCTTGTTTTTTATTGTTTACTTCTTTCTTTCAGCACGGCCAGTGACCAAGATGACCTTGACTTCACCCACCATCGTGGCAAGGACGCCGAAACGCAAGATGCCCGTGGCCACCTGCATGTCGGCTAACGGCAAGCCTCCCAGCGTCATCAAATGGGACACCACTCTGAAGGGCGAAGCCACGTTTCAGGAAACGCGCAATCCGAATGGCACCGTGACCGTGCGCAGTAACTACATCGTGTTGCCCAGCCGCGAGACCCATCGTCAGAAGCTGACCTGCATCGTCACCTACCGTGCAGAACGCTTTACAGACAGCGTCATACTCAACGTTCAGTGTAAGAACAATGTTTTTCTTCATATCTATCAAACCTATGCATGAACACAAGAAATTATGTCATTCATAGATATCTATAAAATATACTACCGGTCAAACGTTTTGGGAGCAGTCTTTTCTGCTCACCAAGACTGCATTTAGTTGATCAAAAATACAGTAAAAACAGCAATATTGTGAAATATTATTACAATTACAAAGAACTGATTTGTTTTAAAATGTAATTTATTCCTGTCATGCAAAGCTGAATTTTCAGCGTCATTATTCCAGTATTATGTGTCAGATGATTCTTGAGAAATCATTCTAATATTCTGTTTTACTGTTCAATAAACATTTCTTATTATTATCAATGTTGAAATCAGTTTTAGCTAAGTTAATAGCGAAGAAATCATAACTTTTATTCATCAGGGATGCATTCAATTGATCAAAAGTGACAGGAAGGGCATTTATAATGGTACAAAATATTTATGTTTTTAAATAAAGGCTGTTCATTGAACTTTCTATTCATTAGAATCCTATCATTAGAATTTATATTCATCAAGAATCCTGAAAACAATGTAGCATGATTTCCACAAAAAAATATTAAGCAGCAAAAACTGTTTCCAACATTGATAACAATAAGAACCATTATTAATAATTGAGCACCAAATCAGTATATTAGAACAATTTCTGGTGTGTCACACTGAAGACTGCTAAAACAATTCAGCTTTGCTATCACAGGAATAAATTACTTTTTGAAAATGGAAATAGAAAACAGTTTAAAAAAAAAATATATATATATTATATTTTTATTATATTAACTATTATTTGATTTGATTTGATTTGATTTATAAATGCATGTATGGTGACTTCTTTCAAAAACGTGAAAACATTTTAATTGTTCTAAACTTTTGATCAGTATTGTAGCCTATATAATATACATCACATATTATACATCACAAAAATACATAAGTGCATGTTATCCAGTTTTCTCAAAATTCAGATTTAATTCAACTGATTTAATGATTTAGCTGATGTTACGATCCGTCTAATTACTGACATATTTATATAAAACCCAACTGGAATGTCAAAGAATGTCTAAACAATACATAAAAAAATGTGTTTGTGCTCGGTAATAAGATGTTAACATTAATGCTGTACTGTTACGCAAGTCCTGCGGAGGAGGTTCAGTGCAGGAAGAGATGTGTCACTGGCCTGTCTCAGCCGCTGTTGTTATCAGCTATTGTTTAGGGCAGTTTAGAGCAGTATAGCAGCCCCCATACAGCACACTGATAGAGGAAATCCACCCATTCTCCCACACTACGCTATAGAATACATTGTTCTTGCGATGCGGTTGTTTGTGTGAAAGGCCGTGTTTAGAACAGCGGTAAGTTTACAGAGAATCACTCGTCCTGATTCTTGATTTACTTTGAGTGTTTTGTTAATCAAGTTACCCTTTGGTATAACATTTCCAAATTGAATTTGCTCGGCCTTATACATGCTCATGAAAGCAATTAAGAATAAATCTGAAGAGACATAGAAATTACTGACTGGTACCATCAAGTATGCAGTGCATTTTAATATTGTCATTAATAGAAAAATTGTCCTGTAATGAATTGAAATTTGGCATTTAGCTGAGGTTCTTATCCAATTAGGCCAATTTCTGGAATAGTTGCCCTGGAGCAGCTTGCAGTTAAGTGGGGTAGCTAAAGGGCACAGTGGTGGTTGTAGTCTGAGTAACCCTTCACTTGTTGGCTCTCCTCCCAATCACTTAAGAAATAAACTCTTGACCTTTTAGCTATGAGCCCAGACCATTAATCAGTATCATGACAAGCACCCATCGTCAAGTCATGTGACCCAGAAAAGCTGTCTGAGCCCCTTCCTGAAGACATTTTTTTTTTTTGCTTTTATATAGATGAGCCAGAGGTAAAAATCGAGGGATTCGACGGGAACTGGTACCTGAATCGTCAAGACGTAAAGCTAACGTGCAATGCAGACGCCAACCCAGCCGTCACCGTCTACCAGTGGAAACTGTGAGTTATTCTTGCTTGACCTACTAATCCACATTATGAATAATCACTTTGTTGGCTCAGCTTATCAATATAACAAGAGGAATGAGTAATGTATTTGAGTAAAATACATAAAGAGGAAGAATAAAAAGCCAACTGGTTTGTTTGCAAGTAACAAAAGAAACAGTTCTTGCCAATTTATTTTATTTTATTTTATATTGTTTTGTTTTATGTATTTACTTTGTAATATTTGAAATCTTTTTTCAATTACACATTACTATCAAATATTTATGCTACCAGTCAAAGGTTTGCACACACCTACTCATTTTTATTATTTTTAACAAAAATAGTACAGTTTTCAGAACAATTGAAAGAAAGAAATGAACGAACAACTAAATGAACGAGTGTGTGAACAAACAAACAAATAAATTATAGATAGATAGATGTTTATTTTATTTTATTTTTTTGCTTAGAGGAATTCACATGTATGCTGAACACTTGCTGCCTGATTTTCCTTTACTATCTAATACATCCTTTAAAAAAAACACAACTTAATTTTTTTATTTATTACTTATTTTTTTAGAAATGCATAATTTATATTTTTCTAAAAAAAAAATAATAATAATAATGTCAAGCATTTACTCATAAGCCTTTAGATCAAAAGGTTTTTAAGATCATGAGGCTCAGTGTGTCCAAACGTTTGACTGGTTGTGTACATCGGCATCATTAAACTAAATAAAAGACGACTGATGTTTGAAGAGTTCTTCTCTGAAATATTTAGTTTACTGTAATACTACATGACAGCATAGATGTGTTATGACTGATAAGAGAATAATTTCCTTCCGTAAACAACTACTTCATTCATTGGTGGTTAGCACTCAATCAAGATAAGTAAAGCCGTTTACAATGAATGGCTCTATTCAGAACTCACGGAGCCATTGATAACCCTTCAAACAAGATCAAACAAGATCAAACATGAGAAAATAAGCTATTCTTTGTGTCCTTCTGAATGTTTACTTTACCAATATACTGGTTTGAAAGAACAGTGAAAGAGATATACAGTGAGACCGGGTCTTGTTTGTCGGGATGAGTCTCCTGATGGCTATTGTTGTTGAGCTACTGGTGCTACGGGTTTGGATGCAAAGTATGTTGGCAAAAAAATGACATCATTGCTTTGCCTACCAAATGAATATGTTGACAAGACAGTCTCAGGTCTGTTTTATAAACCTTTCTGTGAACAATGCCGGTGTTTATGTGAGGTCAAGGGCGTGGAAACCATTACTCATTAATCATTTTAACTTGTATTAATTATTATAAACCCCCACACACAAATGTTTTTTTTTACTATGGCACACAATTTGTTTTTTTTAGCCAACTACAAATTTGTATTTGTGAAGTTTTGTGTGTGTTTTTTGAGAGTTTAGTACTGGATGTGTGGTTTGGAAAAAAATATGTTCCTCAATAATAATAATAATAATAAGAAGAATAGAATAGCAGTAATAATGATTATAATAATACTTAATGCATACTACAATTTAGTGACATGCTGAAAAAATCATATTAAACTTTTTTTTCGAATAGATAGATAGATAGATAGATAGATAGATAGATAGATAGATAGATAATAGATGACAGATTTTAGAGCTTACACACTAGGGCCAAGTGAACATGGCAAGCTGATGCCGATTAATTGGCCTGACCTATCAGCCTGTCACTTGTTACATCACCTAATTAATATTCATGAGACAAGCTGATAAGGTTTTTAATGTGTTGTTCCAGATTGTTCCTGCGCCCCTGGGTCAGGTCCACTCTGTAAGATGACCCATGTAACCTTCTGCTTGAACTCCCTTGTGCACCATTATAATTCAGTGCCACGGCATTGCCGCATGTGCCACACTTATATGCCAATTAGCACGGCGAAATATCCTGTCATTCATCACCTAGCAAATTCCCATGAACGCATGTGTATGTAAATGCGAACGATACCGAAAACCACCAACAACATTGGACAAAGTGGATGAGCGGGTTGTGTGTTACAGTTAAAAATGGAGGAATTATGCTGCAAAAAACGGAGAGATAAATGTGGCAATTTGTTCAGTAATTAGGCAGCGAAAGCTGGGAAAGGAAAACATGTCACCGGACTTCAGCTGTGGTGGATTAATAGCTGGCAATGCCCAGGGTGCACTGCCTCTGTGGACCGGGCTGGGTTTTAATGAGAAAGGACAAGAGAGAGAGAGAGGAAAGCGCTGAGCATTCTGGGCTATTCAGGGTATCAAAGGACACATATACAGCAGCCAACTCTGTGAAGAGGGACTCGTGGATGGAGCTAAGGTCTTCTTGAGGCATTTTTTTATTAGTAATTGGTATGCTGAGACTGGAAGTAGAATCAAAGAGAAGAAAAGGGAAGGGATGAAATGAGGAAAATGGGGATTGAGAAGGGAAAAAATGAGGTACAAGAAAGTGAGAGCAATGATGGCTGTTGTTGTATATTCAATATTATTATTCAATAAATAATATTTTATATGAATAATAGTACTATCTAATTATAGTATTTGTGTGTTTGTGACAGTGATTTTAGTTTTACAACATTAGATGGCGACAAGAGGATGTTTTTATAAGTGTGTCAGCAGTAAAGACTTTTATATTGAAAGAGACTGAAACAGAGTTGTCATCGGAAATAACCAAAAAATGTAAAGGATAGTATGACAAAGATATCGCTTTCCTCGGCGGACATTCAGTTGAATGTTTTATTGTGAATATGAGATTGAGCTGAATAATGAATGCTGTATAAGATGCAGGTAATCACACTCGCTCAGTCTATATCTCTCTCATAATACTCTACATAATATTGTGAGCTATATACGGTAATATGATATGTTTTCAATAAAGCAATTCAACGTTCCTTCATTACTAGTTGTAAAGTGACATTTTTGAATTAGTAATGGTGGCTTGGGCTCAGCTGTTAAACTGTCAACTTGAGATTTGAATCCATGGCGGAAGGAAGTAGGGTTTTTAAAGACACTCCATTGTTGTTTCTTATGTATTTACACACTCGTGCCGTCAAACTGCTGTATAAATGAAATATCACACAAGTAGCAGTGTGATATGGCTGTATATAAGTGTGTTGTGATTACCTAATGCTGAATCACAGTCGTGCCGATATGAAAAAAAATAAATAAATAATAATAATAATAATAATTCAATATATTAATAAAAACTATAAAAGTATCAATGATGAAAGAATAGGATCAGTGTTACAAAAATAACACTGTATAGTGAACACAAACAAGCAACACTAACATTGATGACTCAACTCACTTTGAAAAGCAGATAAAAGAAATATGCAAGCACCCCTAAAAATAGAATATTTAAAAAAGAATATTTATCTCATTCAAACAGTGGGAGTTGCTTGAAAAGCGAGATGATAAACAATGGAAGAATAAGGTAAGATAGAGGAGAATGGTGTGATTACAGAGTGAGGCGGAGGAGAAGACAGTGATGGGGAGAGACATGGGCGCCGGTGTGACAGATAAGAGAAGACGGCCACAGCAACAGTGGAGAGTGGACACCAAATGTGTTCTGAAGGGTCCCCTGGGCGCTACACTGGAGGTCATCACCGCACTGTTGCAGAACATTTCAATCCAGAGCAACTATGGATGCACACACAAGCACTAGCTGCAGTTCAATTACAAATGTGCGGAAGTCTGTTACATGGTATAAACGCTGAATATTTTACATTATGCATAAATATTACACAAATGCCCTTCTGAAAATGCACAGAGAATTGCATTGGGAAGAACACAGAGTCTGTGTCGAAGTGTGTAATTTCTGCACCACTAGCTTCACCAAATGGAGTTAAAAAAAAAATGTCTGCAGGTTTCCCAAACACTTCCATGATCTGCTACTGGTCGATAAAATGCATAGACTTCCCCAAACCCACGCTATTGGTTGAGCCGCTGTTGCTTTGTCAACCTGGTTGTATTCTTAAACAAACAAAGCAATGTACAAATGATTTTCTCTGTATACAAGATTACAAGAAAGTTATTTAAGAAAGTACAAGAAAGTGATTTTGGTAGCGCACATTCCTTGTCTTGTGGTGAACAATTAATCTGTGCAAGTAAATTCACAGGAAAAAAAAAATCAAGTAGCATTTAATCTCTGATTGGGCAGAACATTCTTAATCACTCCCCACCAACCGTCAGTTTAAAGATGGCAAGGAGGTGCACTAAAACCAAGCCCTGCCCTCTGTTTTATCTCATTCAATATTCAGTGTCATTCAGAAATACTGTAAAATACTGTAAAGTCGACTCAACTTCACATAAAATTGAATTAAATATTCTCAATGACATTTCCCATTTCATTCTAAAATATGTTATAAAAGTTTAAGATAATTGAATCTTTGCAACAAGTAAATTAGGTCAACAAGTAAATTTCCATTTCACACAGACTTTAAGAAATTTTGTTTCAGCCTTAAAGCAGCCACAGTCTGTTCAGTAACCGCTTGATGTGTATTGCACAAAATCGGAGAGTGCTATTTTGATCTGGGAAGCTCTGATCTGATTGACTGTCTTTTTGCAACTATTCTGCAACTATTTAAGATGACCTTTCCTGTAATGAAACTGTGAACCGCGACTGATCGCTTTACACGTCTTCCAGACCGTCTTTTCCTAAGTGGGTGATTCTTGGGCCAGGCTTTATGCTCAAAAGTCTGGCTAAGCATGACTATACGAAATACAATTTCTATTTCAGATTTCACTTTGAAATATGATGGGACTACTCACACACATTCTCTCTAACACACCTACGCACGCTTTCAGTTTCAGATTTGCGTTAATTTCCCAGCTATCAAAATATGCCCGAGAGATTCTTACCATAAATATATCATAAAGCGAGCAGAACAGTCATAAACACTCACACTCAGAGTTTATCTTCAGACAGCTCATTGTGACATATTTCCTTATCTATCTGTCCTCCCGTCTTCCGTCTGCTGGATCTTATCAGATTGCTTTGCAGCAGTCAGCATTTAGGGAAACGCATTATACCTTCTGCATTTTTCGGCTGAAATCTTTCTCACAGGCCTTGTCCTCAACTGGGTTATGAATATTACAACAGTTTACAAAACAGATGACTTCTGCTTAAAGACAAAAAAACATTTGAAAAACAATACAACCCAAGCTAGGAGTTGTTTTGCATGAAATTGTCTGAGAATAGACGTAGTGGTGTGTGTTAGTGAGGGTTATACATTTTGTAATTGAACTTTTAGTAGTCATTGCTTTGCATCATATCTTTAACCATGGTAAAATCACTGTAGTGGTTAAGTGGCTTTGCTTTTATGGAACACTGATAACAGCATAGTGATAAAAGACACCAATGTATAATAATTCCATGTGTTAATACTAATAATCACAACTAACGATTCATCAACCAAATATACTATAGTTCATTAGCATAACATCATACTGTGTTTACTTTTAAGAATTAGAAAGTTACATTTTAATTATTACACAGGGTTGTTCATATGTTCGGACATCCTTAAAATAATGATTTAATTTTATGATATATTTGCAGACATTTTAAAACATTGTCAGTATTTACTATGGGGATATTAAAACAGAAAGTATAAAGGTGCAATCAAACAATCAAGTTTGGAAATCTGAATATAACATTTGGTCAAATTTGGTAAGTCTGAATATTATAAATTTGGTAATAGCAATGTTTATGCTACATTAATACAGAATTCAGTTAATGTGCATTCACAGTTGTGTAAAATATGAACAACTTCAGATGAGGCTCACCCAAATACTATCAGAACTGTGCTTTTTTATAATTCATCTTATAGTACACAATGTTTGTGCGTGGTCTGTTCTGACTGAGACTTGACCTAATTTCTGCCATGCTTTCTACTCTCACCCTTTTGTTGACCTGAATAAATGGTCCGTTTCATTGTTTGGATGCCTTATTGTACTAGTAGATCGATTGTTTTGTATCTCTTGCTTTGAGAACACTACCGTTAGAAGGTTTGAAAGGTACTTATAAAGGAAACCACCAGTCAACCAGACCCTGAAAGACATTGGGTGTCATTGAGATGGAAGGAAGAAACTTAAGTGGGAGCAAGATGATTTGAAGGCGTCTGGTGCCTGGGGAGGCATCGTTATACTGATCTCTGATAAGAGGCAAAGAGAACATCTGCCACAAAAACATCTGCCAGAGATTGTGACCTCTGTTGAGCTTTAGAAGAAGAACGGGGCAGGTCTAGACCCCCAGGACAGTTGAACCATAAAGAGTCCAGAATTAGGAGACTACAGTTGAAGTCTTAAGGGTAGCCATATTGTAAGTCAGACTCCATATTTTTCTTGATCGGTTTGTCTTGGCCACGCGGGATCCAGCGTCAGGTGCAACAGCCCAGAACGGAAAGAGTGGCAGCAAAACAACACATTTTTTTCCACATGTGACATCTCTGCTTTTTGTCTTTGTTTGTTTTCACCATTTCAATTCAACCTCTTTCCTGGGGCAACATTCAGGCCTGTAAGGGCTCGTTCACTCGTCTTGTAATACCACCCTTCACGTCTGCAAGTTTGAGATGTGCAGTTCTTGGTATGCTTGGTATGTTTGTTTTAACAAAGAAGATTGAATCTGTCCTCATAGTAACAGTTGATCTACTGATATTGCCCTACCATCCCAGACTTACCCAATGTGAGTTGGTGTTGTTTCCCAGCCAACTCTGTTTCCATACGGGTCAGCTAACAAATATTATCTGTCTGTTTTTCTCAGGTTGAATGGATCGCTTCCCAACAACATTGAAATCAAGAACAACACCCTGTTCTTCAAAGGCCCGGTGACCTATGAGTTCGGAGGGACGTACGTCTGCGATGCCACCAATAGCATCGGCACACGCTCTGGACTGGTAGAGGTCAACGTGACGGGTAAGTTACGGATGCTTATCTGAGTTATCAAGTGTGCGTGTTGGTGCTGGGAAAGCTTTAATCTGGGCCCAGGCGACTGTAGCTCCAGAAATGTGAGTTTTGTAGGAGTTGAACAGTAAAAAGCAGTACATTAAGAATTCTTTATTTTACAAGCTCATTTACTATCTCGTTGAACACTCTTGATAAAACACACAGATACAGTGGCTACAAAAAGTATTTGAACACTTGAAGAACTTTTTGATGCAATGGAGCACTGATGATCACTTAAGAATAAATAAATTAAAAAGTAATAAATCAATATACGAACAAACTTTTTTTGTTAGTTATTTGCTCTCTTGTTTTTCTCCAGAAAGGTATATTCATAAATTTTTTATAAAGGTATATTCTCTATAAAGTATATTCATTCTTCTTCTTATTATTATTATTACAACCAGGGCAAAATAAATTACAGTACATTTCAAAATAAAAAATAATGCAATAAAATAAAATTGGATTACATTTAATTCATTTTCTTCACTATATAAGATTGATATAATTCAGATGTGATTTTCCTTTCGCCGTCTAAATAAAAATGCATTCACCTGTCTCTTAATCCACAGTTGATTGACAATCAGAAAGTTATTTTTAATGAATTTTTAATCCAGTGGTTAAAAAAGTGTAGTTTTTAAAATATTTGCTATTTGATTTGTTAGTTTATTATCTAAGGCAAATGGCATTCAAACATTTGACGTGTGGCTTTAGTGTCAAAATACTTTTTGTGCATGTTGAAGCCAGCACATGCACGACCTGACAGTGAAGAAGATATTGCTGTCATTTCCTTTTCTTTAATTTCTCACAGTCACATCACACATCAGGCTATGCTGCCAGCAGCCACAATATTCACTCACACACAGACAGATGCTGAGATACAGAATAAAGCACTCTGTCATTTTCTCCCCAAAATAACATCACAGTTTTGTTGCCTCTTTAGTATTGATCACAGGCACTTTGCAACAAACTCACATTTCTCCAAGCTACTTTCGCCTCCCACATCTTCTCCGTCTTCTCCGCCTTTACTTGGGTGAAAACAAGAACTGCAAATGAAAACAGAGCAAAACTGGAGCCGTTCCTCTGCCTTCACTCTAATTGGCATATCAAACACCTGTAGTTCACTCTTCAAGCTTTACAATACATTAAGAACAAAAGACGATAATGAAAGGAGGTGATGCTGCTCTAGATTGCCGAGCAGAACCTCAAAATTGATCCGATATTTGAAGAGAGCAGAAGCTTCTGCAGTTTTGTTCTGATAATAGCTCGTACGCCTATCTCTTTGCTTCAACGGGGAGCTTCTAACATGCATAGCTTTGCATGCTGGAGTCGACGGCTTGGCTTTTCTCCGTCATTGCATTTATTTGTGTGCGTGGGTGTGTTTGCGTGTAAACTTTCAGACCTTCGTTGTCCCGCCGCGTCTCAGCTGGAGTTTCTGGTGATGTGTTGCGGATGCGGTGATGTCATCTCATTCCGTGGCAGGTTTTGATGATACGCTCCGCAGGCACAGGCAATGCATTAATGGAAGTCTGAATGGCTGATATTGAATGAGGAGTGGTGAAGGAAAATATTCTGCAGGCGGAAAATTTCCGCCGCTGATATGTATAGAGCACGTCTGCTTTGGAAGAGATGCTGTTGATCGTTTTCAAAACGGCAGTGCAGGAAATGGTGAGAGTTCAGCAATAGGTCAAGATGTGAGTTTACAGAACTTTGGTACTTTGCAGTGGTACATTTTATAGTTTATCTATTATATTACACACAAGTCTCCTTTTGTCTCGTTTGAGTAAGTAAATATCTTTTAGTATAATTATAAAAACGCCCCCTTCAGGTGGTGGTACACGTGTCCTTTTTGCCGTAAAATCTTTCCTTATTTTTAAAAGTAAACGCTTTTATATTGTTAGTAATATTTCAAGATGAACACTTACTGGACTCAGGCAACTTAGGTTTACTTTTTTATCCATAACATTATCATTGTATTGCATTGTTCACAATATACAGTATATATTGTTCCCCAATGATGAAAACTACAGAAACGCATATGCAAATGTTAGTTTAGTTTAGTTTAGTTTAGTTTAGTTTAGTTTAGTTTAGTTTAGTTTAGTCTAGGTTAGGTTAGTCTAATTCAATAAAACGATTTCATTTGGGGGGGAAAATCAGGCTTTACATGGTTAAGAGAATAGAAGTATAAAATGAATGTCAATAGTGTACAGGTAACTAAGATACAAATATTTAAAGATATAAAGATTATATAAAGCTAAAGATTTTTAATTAAGTTTGAAGTTTCAGTTCATTTGAGATATCTGCTATTTTATGGAATGGGATCTCTTCTGAACATGCTTGTGAGAGTAATATAGTAATTTTCTTAGGGAAAAAAACCATATGGGAAGCAGGAAACTTTATCAAAAGCATCCATTTTCTCTTTAAGTACATCCCATTTGTGAAACATTTCCATATGGGTTCACATCCCCTCATTTCTGTACAGAAGGACGTTTCTCTTCAGAAAACGTAATTTTCATAAAGTTGCTCGTCTCCTCTCTCCTTCTCGCCGTCCAAAGGTCACCAGCAGAACATGCACTGAAAGCCTTATTTGTTCTTACCGACCTCTGTTTGGCAATGCCTGGGGATTGTTTCCGCATTGCATGTGCCCATTTGATGATAGATCCCTCCTCTACGACAATGTCTATCCTTTGATGGATCATTCCATCCGGAGGTCGTTGAACCTCTGTCTCTCTCCCTCTCTGTTTGTGGAAGAGCTCACAGATATCGAAGTATCAAAATGATACTTATGAAGATGGATTGTTGGTGTGATGTATTTCATATGTGTAAAATGTTTCATTTTTTGTGCAAGACAGTTGTAGGTAATTGTTTGCAGGCAGTGTAAACACTGTGGTGTTCAACATGTCAACTTCTGGCTGAAGCAGTGACGTGAGTTTGAGGCTACCTGGTTGACTGAACAATGAACGACATGTTTGGGAAATAGTCATTAGTTTTGTAATTCTGTCTGGTGCCACCAGTAGTGCAGAAATAACACACTGCGTCTTTAAATATTCTATACGCTGTGCTCATCTGCAGTGTTGAATCTTTCAATTTCATCATGCCTTTTTTATGAGTTCATTATAGTTTTATTTGTAGTCACAACTTCCATGGCAGCAGCTGTTCTCCCTTTACGACTTCATATTAATCTCATTCACATTCCTGTGAGTATTTCATTAATAACCGTGACTGAGATGTTCGGCCTACGCACAATGCATTGAGGACTGTAGTCACTGCAGAATCCTTTGTTTTAAAGTCAACATTAAATCAAAATGGACCCTATATTTGCTTTCTTAATGCACATTCTTGGTCTCATTCTACTTCCAAAAATGTTTGTAATTGTTTATCTAAATGCAATAATAACTAATTTTCTTATTGGCTGACATCTCAAATCTTTCTTACTTTTCAATCCTACAACCATCTGGTTCCATTCTGGTGTGCAACTGCTACTCCAATCAATGCCTGATGGTGAAAATCAAGTCCTGCCCTTTTTTGATAAATATATCTTGTTAAGTAAAATGGCTTGCAAACGACTTTAAGGCAAAACACTACAAGCAAAAACATAGTTTTTTTCATGAACTGGTCAAGACTGGTAATGTTTTGTTTCAGACTAGTGAAAAGAAAAAAAAAAGTTTTAATTTATTTTTATATATATATGTTTTTTTTTAATATTTATTTTATTTTAGTTTATTATTTTATTTTATTTTTACTGCTCTTCATTTATATCTGACTGTAGATTTCAAATAAGATAAATGTTTTAAAGGCTGTTTTCTCAGAATTAGTTTTTTTTTCCTCATTCACAACAACAATAGCATACACAAAACTTTACAGATTTATTTTTTTTTTTTCTTCAGGTTTTCAGTATTTTCAGATTTTTGGAGTGATAAAGAGACTCTAATATGTCAACAAAATAAAACAAGTATTTTAAACCTGGCTTTATCCAATGTTCAGATTGTTGTTCGGGAATATATGCAAATTAGTGCATATATAATGAGATAATGATTAACTTGCATATTTAAACATAACTTTTGGGCAAAACTTTTAATGCATTTCTTAATTAATTAACATGAAATCAAAATGGACTCTCGAATCTCTCTTTACTTTTCGATCCTCCAACCATCTGGTTCCATTCTGGTATATAACAGCTACTTCAATCAATGCCTGATGGATAAAATCAAGGTCTGCCCTACTAATTTTTATTACTGAATGTCTGTCTAGACAGAAGTAAAATGGGTTGCAAACAGCTCATGTTGACTTTAAAGTACAATGGCATAATCTAATCGCCAGTCAGTCCAGGATACAATGCAAAACCTCCTTGACTGTCTCTAAATTTTCACCGCCGCAGCTCTACAGTCCCTGCAGTTTTGTACCGCGGCCTGCATGGCCAAATGAGATGCTTATAAGACTTTTCCATCTGTTCTTATCATGGCTAGAGGGAAACCTCTCCACGGAAGAGCACATATGGGCTATTACAGCCTCATTCTCACACTGTAGCAAGAGTGGAAGTGATACCTCTGGCAAAAGCAGCCCACTCAAACACTGTAAACCAGTGTTCTACGCTCATTTAGTTCCACACACAACGTTCCCGAAAGAGTCCGTGTGAGAACTGAAGCCTCCACGTGACCGGCTCCTCCAGTATCGGCAACGTCAAGCAAAGGCAAAGACGGCGTTTGTGCCAGAGGGACGCAGCTTACGCCGAGCAACACGTCTCTGCTGCTTCTTTCTTGTGAACTGCGTAAGCAGTTGTCCATTGTTTGCCCGGCTGCACCTGGGAGAAGGAGAGTTTTGTGTGTGAAGCACGTGGCGAGGCTGGCATGCCTTTGCAGGAGCTTGCAACAGCTGCGAGACTGTGTGGAAGAGATGATAACATTGTGAAGATGAAACTGTGGAGATCTCAAAGAGAGAAAATCTCGACTTCAACAGCTGTGCTCTCTTTCTCATTCTTGCTTTCTGTTTCTTTTGCATTTTTCTCTCTTTCTACCAGTGTTAATCCAGTCAGCAAAATTGTGTCAGAAATGTTCTGTGATGCTGTTTCTTTTTTGTTGTTTTTGGCAACATTAATAAAGATGAGATGAAAGATGCAATGTAATGACAATAAAATGATGTTAAACTGAAAAAATATATTAAGAATGTATTTAAATTATTTAGTAACACATAAAACATAATACTGAATCAACGTCGATAGTCTTGTGAGCAGTGCATCGACATACAGTGCCGTTGTGCTACAGGTGTTCCGAGTTTGAATCCCAACTCGAGTACCTTTCCCGATCCCGCCCCCCTCTCTCTCTTACACTTTGCTTCCTGTAAGCTCTGATCTGTCCTATCACAATAAAGGCAAACAATGCTGATATATACATATATATTTATATATATATATATATATATATATATATATATATATATATATGTGTATCAAAAAAAAAAAAAACTGATAGTATTAAGAAATGTTTCTTGAGCACCAAATCATGTGGCATTAAGTCGTGGCTGCTGAAATTACATATAAATTAGATTAAAAGGTATTAAAATTAGTGATGGGCAATGATTAATCGCATCCAAAATAAAAGATTTTGTGTACATAATATATGTGTGTGTACTGTGTATATTTATTATGTATATATAAATACACACACATGCATGTATATATTTAAGAAAAATATGTTATGTTTATATATTAAATATATTTATATATAATATGAATATAAATATATACATGTAAATACACGTAAATATTTTCAAAATATATACACAGTATGTGTGAGTCTTTATATATACAGACCACACATATATTAAATAAACAAAAAAGTATTAATTATTGATTAATCTTTTCCCAGCACTAATTAAAATGAATTACAATAGAAAACTGTTCATTAAAATTGTAACATTTTATAATATGATTTTTACTGTATTTTTGCTAGACAAATAAAATGTGTTTTAAAGCACTTTTTTTTAAGAAACACATTTGCATCATTTAACTAAATTGTTTGTTTTGTTTAATGTAATAATATACCATGTCAGAGTGAAATTAACTATAATTAATAAATACAACATAACGAAGTATTGACTAAATTTAAGAATTCAGTAACACTTTATTTTAGGGTTTCTTAACTAGTTGCTTATTAGCATGCATATTACTAGAATATTAGCCATTTATTAGTAGTAATTAAGCACATATTAATGCCTTATTCTACATGACCTTATTCTACATCCCTAATCCTACCAGTACCTAAATTTAGCAACTACCTTGCTAACTATTAATAAGCAGCAAATTAGGAGTTTATCGAGGGAAAAGTCGTAGTTAATAGTCAATAAGTGTTCCCTATTCTAAAGTGTTACCAAAAATTATTTTCAACAAAAAGACAAAAACTATGACTAAATCTGTGTTAAAATGAAGAGTGCTTTCTAACAGTCTCTCTCTCTCTCTCTCTCTCTGCGCTGGATTGAATTGGCATTAGCACTGGAAGGCTCAGTTAAAGCGTGTGCTGATGCTTCATAAACTTCAAACGCAATCTCCCTTCTTCTGAACAGCTATGGACAGGCCTTGCTGAGGCCAGGCAGATTTTCTTTGCTCTGCTTCTGACTGGATTATACTTAACATTCATGCAGGACAGAATGCAAAATGAGTTGTCCTCCAAATAAAAACACACGAAAACAAGTGACTGTGCAGTAGCCGTCTTTCGTACTGGTGGAAATTTACCCAAACCCTGTGGCCGCTAATGCATTCCATATGACCTGTGCTCTGCATGCATGGAACGACCGCATTCGGTGCCCAGACATGGAGTAATAAACATCTGGCTCCATTGAAATTCACCTCGTCAAACACAGTTACGTTGCATACAATTGAATGGAAATCCACAGCCCTGGTGTAGTAGATTCCACTAGATATACTGGGTTCAATCTCAAGTACCCTGACCCACCCCAGTGCATCTTGATTAAAAATCTGCGTCAGTGGACGATACACTTTTAAAAAGCTCAGAGGAGCCATAATTTGTCAAGTTGTTTGATCGCTTGTCTCATGCGCTGTAGATTAACAGTAGTGCTTTGACAAAGCTCTTCAGAACTGAATCTTTCATCTTATCTCTCATGCTGACTATCTCTCGCTTGCTTTCTCTCTGGAGATTTGAAGATAAGTGGAGTGAATGTTTTATAGCTGAAGTTGAATGCATGAGGAGTGTTAAACAATTTTACGCTAGGTTCATTTTCAGGCCACCTAACTGTGCTAGCGGTTTCCCTAATGTCACAATCAGGATAAAAAAAATAAATAAATAAAAAAATAAAAAACAGAATCTGTAAGCTATCAGTAGGGTAATTATTGTTCTTTTTACACTGTGTAGGTTTATAGGTTTAGTGTTGAATGTAGACACAAACGTTGAAGGGTATTATGCTATTGAACATTTCCAGCATTACTGCTCAGGAAAAAAGATACAGTTCATTGAACATGTTGACCTTTTGTGAACGGCATTTAAATAGCCTATTACAGCATGTCTTAACCAAGTTTTCATTGACAAGCAATTTGTCTGTTCACACTGAGTGTGTGGAACGTGAGACAATCACAGCCAGTCAATAAGATATTTTAGATTTAATGTACAGTTATAAGGCAAAGGATTTTGAGATTTTACAATAGACTAAATCGAAACAAAACCATCTGCAAAAACTTATATTGATTTTTCACATCATCTGCTTTGGATATGGGGTAACAGGCCATTTAGCTAGATAGATAAATAAGTAAATAAATAAATACACTGATAAATTAATTAATTAAATGTAACACACAAATAAATAATGAAATGTTAGTGTAAATAGTGTAAAAATACAAAAATATGAAACGCTTGTTTTGAGTGATGAAAAAGCAGTTAAAGGTAACACATGAAAATATTAAACCTTTGTTTTGGCCATGAGATATTGTAGTTAGTACATTTCATTGGTGACAACTTGCCCCTGAATTTGTATATTTATTTAATAAATACATACATGCATACATATATACATGCAAAGTAACTTACCTGAATATCAGCAAAATAATAATAAAGTCAATTTCAAAAACATACTCAGATAATTCTACCTTCTATAAATTGCCTAATTTTTCATCTTTTCCTTTGGAAAATGGTTGACATGAGCAAAAAATGTAACAATTTAATCTGTTAATTGGATCACATTTGCATTACTGTTACTATTTGTATATTTCCTACGACATGCATTTCCTTCAGCTTTGTCTAATGAAATTACTTGAGGTCTAAAATGTTTGAGGAAGCGGTTAGCCTTCAAGAGATTCCTTAATCAGAAGAACCGTGGGGATCTGTAATTAAAGAAATGAAGGAGGAGATTTATGTGGTGACTACTTTAGTCTTTTCAAACTGTGTGTTGGGTTTTTGTGTGGGAAGTGTTGAAGACCGCTAGTCTCATATGTATGTGAACAGTGAGTAAGAATGAGTGGTGTAAGATGCTCCCGTAATTATCTAATTATCGCGCCTGAGAAAGAGAAGAGGGCAAGTGTGTGGTTCTTTCCATCTGCTTTCTCTCTTTCATTCTTTCTGTCTTTTCCTCTGTCTCTTTTGCTTATCTCACCCTCAGAACTACTCAATAAACAGTGATATGTCTGTTTTGACCTTGTCTGTTCTCAGATGTGAGAAAACCATTTATTTTTAATGTTGTTTTTTTTTTTTTTTTTACTCAAAAAGCATGTCTAATTAATTGAAACAATGAAGCGCATAGAATTTAATGATGATTTATTAAAAGTTTAGCAAAAATTTTATTTTTTCAGTTCAAAATTCAGTTCAGTTCAGTGTTCTGATTTTATTTTTCTGGGTTCCATTGTAATGGTTTAATTTTGAATAATCAAAAAACATCTAATCAATTGAGTTGAAAAAAATCTAACAATGTAATAATAAATAATTATTCTTTTATTATTATTAATTAGTGCTGTCAATCCAAAATAAAAGTTTTTTGTTTACATAAAGTATGTGTGTGTACTGTCATACACATGCATTTTGAAAATATTTACATGTATATATTTATATTCATATAATTTATATCATATATAAATATATTTAATATGTAAACATTACATATTTTTCTTAAA
This sequence comes from Onychostoma macrolepis, assembly GCF_012432095.1. Taxonomy (NCBI): domain Eukaryota; kingdom Metazoa; phylum Chordata; class Actinopteri; order Cypriniformes; family Cyprinidae; genus Onychostoma; species Onychostoma macrolepis. The sequence continues at coordinate 27,920,259 of NC_081172.1, forward strand.
CATATACGTGCATGTTGAATTATCAGAGCATGAGACGTTCCATCTGCAGAGTTTTATTCATGATCATGGTCGGAAACAAGCATGGGTCAAGAGAGGTAATCCGATAACACGAGCAATACTCCAGGCAAGGTGCAAACATAATCCGAAACAGCAAGGCAAAGGGTTAATCCAAGATACACGGGCAAGAATCAGAACACAGGAAAAACAGGCAAGACAAGACTATGACTAGACTAGGAAAACGTAGGCAGAACTATGACTAGACTGAACTAAGAAAACTTGAGCAGGCTCTGTAAATCAGCTAGGGTAGCGATATGTGCTTACAATACTTGGCAGTGAGAAAGAAGAAGTCCATGGCTTATGTAGAGTGTGTGATTGGCTACAGCCACGTGCGTGTAATCAGTGCAATAGATGATGGGAAATGTAGTTCAGGGTGATGTGTAATAGTCTGTGTGGTGTGAGAGTCAATATAACCAGAAGGCGACATCTGGTGGCAAACGGATGAAAGTCCACGAACCGAATTCGTGACACATGTGTTTGTAATTATATATACATAATAAATATACACAGTACACACACATATATTATGTAAACAAACACTTGTATTTTGGATTAATCGTTTGACAGCACTATTATTAATATTATTAATATTATTACATTGAGAAGTATGTTCTGCTGTACAATGATAATGTATTTCTGTCACAATTTTGTCAAATTACACTGAACTTTTATTTTGACGGGGTGTTTTGAAAACATTTTTGCTTCTGTACTTATATCTGACTATAGGTTTATCAAATGAAATGGTGAAATCCCGGTGAAGTGACTCTCAGAGCAGCTCTGGAGATGAAGTTCATGTCTTACTATTTTGAGACGGAAGACACTCAAAACGCATAGAGCATAATGTGTGCTTGAATATGTGGAAAGAGCAGCTATGTTGTGCTTTAATATTCACAGACACAAAATCCATGATATTCTACGTTATACTGTGAATTCCATTTTTTTATGACTGGACTGTGAGATTCCATCCCTGTTTTCAGCATTGCAGAAATCACAGGGCACTAGTTTTCATTTCTGTGTGCGCTTGCTTTTATAAAATGACTTAGTGACACTCTTATCTCTCATCCGGGTCAGGAAGGCCCATGATGTCACCTGTTTGTAGACGTGTTGCACAACACGGGTTAATGTGGCATAGGTGACTTAGCTCCCCTCCGTTTAAGAAGCCAAGACCGCTTAGCTTAGTGCCGCTACACGCCGCTGACAACTGTTCACGCTTGCCTGAACAAGCAATCCCTCACACCACGGCCAGAAAATGAAGTTCAAAATGAGAGGAAGAACCAGAAGGAGAGAAAAAAAAGGCAGAGGGAAGTTAGAAAAATGGCCACCACAAGGTGAAAATTAGATTAATAAAACATAGCCACACCAAACGAAGTATAAATAAATAAAGGAATACTTGTTGCTGGAAGAAATGCTTGAGTGGACCCAATATTGGGAATTCGTTTGAGACCATTGAATAAAATGGAAACGTAAGCGAGCCCTTGAGGCATGAGGGTGAATGTTGGGATGAGGTGACGGAGGGTGTTTACTGGCTTTTATATAAGTGGCTGAGTCAAGGCCTGGCGTCTCCCTGCTCTTCTTTCGCTCCTGTCACATGTTCTGTCCTCCCAGGCTTGACAAGGGAGCAAAATGTGAAGGATGAAAAGGAAGAGAGCGGCGGACAGCACAACGGCACTAAAAAAAAGTGAAACACGACACAAAGAAAAGGCGAGAGATAGCTTGGGATATGAATTGATAAGAAGTCATTTGAGAGGCATTTCATTTGCATGAAAACGTCAGGGCTTTTAATATATTGATAGCCTCCGCTCACATCACACAGGCTTCATTTGAAATTTGTTCACGCTGCTATTCGGAGCAAAGGGCTGATTCGCCATACAAAACTCCAATTATACAAATCCCAGCGAGTGTAGAGCTGGTCACACATATGAGGAATTATGATTCCTGCTGTTCTTGTGGCCCTTAAGGAGAACGATGGGAGGGACAGACTTTGCACACGTCGGTTGTCACAACTTGACCCTATTTATGTTCCTAATAAATGCTTATTTCTACCTCAGAGTAAAAATAAATCTTTATCATGAATTGGTAATTAATAGTTTAAAATGGCAAATTTATATCTCACAAATGCAACTTTGTTTCTCATAGTTGTTTTTATCTCATAATTTTGACAGCTTTTTCCTATTTTTTTCTCCAAATTGCAATTTTCTCTCACAAATAGGACTGTTTCTCATAATTGTGACTTTATATTTAAGAATGTCTGATTCATAATTGTTACTTTATTACTCATGATGGTGTCTGTATCCCATAATTGTAACAACTTTATTTCTCCTAACTGCAATTTTATCTCATAACTACAGTACGAATTTATCTCATAATTAAAATTTAAACTTTATATCTCGCATATCACAGCTTTCTTTTTCATAATTGTTTTTTTCAGAAATATCTTAAAGTTCCAGCTTTATATCTTGCAGGTGCGACTTTATTTATCGTTGCAATTTTGTATCTCACAGTTGTGGCTTTATTTTTCATATTTCTACCTTTTTTTCTTATTATTTTACTTTTACCGTACAAGTGGGACTATTCCTCATAATTGCGACTTTATATATCATAATTTATATATCATAATTGCAGCTTCACATAGCATAATTGTTACTTTATAACATCATTGTGACAGACTTCCAAAATGTATATTTATTTTTCAAAGCTGCAATTTCTCCTAATTACAATTTTATCTCACTACTATTTTTCGTAATTGTGATTTTATATCAGCCTACGTTTCATGATTTAATCAAATCTCAATTAATTAAATCTAATCCCGACTACGCTCTTTTCAATATATATATATATATTTTTTTTTCTTGTGAATGTGTATGCAACTCATTTTACTTCTGTAAAGCATTTAATCATATTCAAAATGAGTGAAATAAGATATCATTTGATCACAATGAGACCAGGGATGTGTATGAAGCAATCAAATATGATCAGTTTTCATTTCAAATTAGCTTATTTGTTTTAGTCTTACCTGAATTTAACCTCACTCCTTATCACTTCCACTTATTTATTTATTTATTTTTTGTTTCCTTGTCTCCATCCCTCTCATTCATCCTCTCACTCCCTCTCCTTCTTTCTGAGTACCACCCTGATGAGGCATTTTAAAGTCTTGCTTGGTGTGACATCCCTCCAGCGATGTGAAATTTGTTTGTCTTGCTTGTCATTGCGGAATCGGTCTCAATCGGACTGATATGACACTGTGAGCTCCCACACGCTGCCTGCTGCATAATTCATCCCTCCGCAGGACGTACATGTGGATTTTGTGTATCATTAAACTCTCACCACAAGGACAACGTGGCTGTCAAGGCGATTGAAGAGCAAGCTCAAAGCTGCGTGTCGGGGGGTCTGTGCCGCCCAGCCGCAGGCGAGTGCTGCCGCGTCCCGTGAGTCTCGGCGGGCAAGCACCTGGGCGAGTTTTGAGTGTGCTGGACTGATGGAGTGTGAAGTCAGGCCTGCTCTGCTCTCTACAGGAAGTGACTTCCACTTTTCAGCTCCCACTAAGCTTCTGCCTCATTATCCAAATGAGATATTAGCATGTGCACATCGTCCTTTCTGTATTTTTTGCATTTTCGGTCTCTTTCTCTGTTGGGAGTGTGAGAGAGACTTCTTTGTAAGAGAGAAACAGCTACAGCCAGTCCCTTTGAAGTCACTCGTTGACTGCAGTTTTCTGTCCTTTGTTGACATATTTCTGGTTTGTGTGAGGCATATGTATGTGTTTTCATAGATAGCCAGTAGGCTTTAGTTACACCACATCTATGAACAATGATTTGTTAGTTGGCTACAGGTGGAATGACAGGGGGCAGGATGTTCTGTATTTTGCACAACATATAATTGGACAAAATCTGTGTAGTGCAACACAATACATAAGCAAATTTCACTATGAAAATAATTAATTAATTAAAATTGTATGACATTAATAGCATTTAATCATCTATTAACAGTTCTAATCTAATATTCCATAAAGAAAATTTCATCAAATAAATTTCAAATACCATTAAAAACCATTGTTTTCTCACAGGCACAGAAATTTTGCTCACAAGGCTCTGATTCTCACAGAAATCTTTCAAATTACCCCGGTTTTCCATGAAGACTCGTTAGTAGGGATGCACCCAAATGAAAATTCTTGGCAGAAGCCGGACATTGGGCCAAAGGCCGAATAACGAACAGTTTTTCACATTTTTCCCCGATGTTTTTTTTTATTTTTTTTATTATTATCGTTATTATTGTCTTACTTTATTTTATTGGTAACACTTTACAATAAGGGTACATGAATAATCATGTACTAATGCCTAAATTAATACTAAATCCATCACATACTAATGATTATTAAAGGAGTTAAAGGGATAATTCACCCAAAAATGAAAATTCTGTCATCATTTGTTCACCCTCAAGTAGTTCCAAACCTGTATGAATTTCTTTGTTCTGCCGAACACAAAGGAAGATATTTTGAAGAAAGTTTGTAACCAGGCTGTTTTGGGGCACCATTGACTTCCATAGTAGGGAAAAAAAAATACTATGGAAGTCAATGGTGCCCCAGAACTGCTCTGTTTCCCACATTCTTCAGAATATCTGCCTTTGTGTTCAGCAGAACAAAAACATTCATACAGGTTTGGAGCTACTTGAGGGTGAGTAAATGATGACAGAATTTTCATTTTTGGGTGAACTATCCCTTTAACTAATTAGGAACTAACAAAGAGCTATCCTTAACTACGACTGGAGTCATACGGACTCATGCATGAATAACGGCGCACTGTAAAAAAAAAAAAAAAAAGAAAGAAAAGTTGAGTGAACTTTATTTTTTATTATTTTTTACCAGCTTCAGCAGATTTTTGAGTTTGCTCAACTTATTTTTGTGGGAGATTCTCCAATTTTTGTTGAATAAACTTAAAACGACAAGTTGAGAAAACTCAAAAATCTGCAGAAGCTGGTTGCCTTAAAAATTTTAAGTTTTTTTTTTTTTTTTACAGTGCAGCCTTAACTACATGTTAGTACATGTTTGATAGTTAATGCATTAATTAGCATTTATGGCTAAACTAAATCAGGCACTTTAAGAAGGGATAAGAAATACTCTGACTTTGAAATTAATTTAAACAATTTAATACTATCATAATTTGAGCATTTGACATCTTCAGCTTTGTCATAAACATTATTGGGTGGCAAAGGATTAGTTGATCCTCCTCATCGAGTGTACAAAATACTAAATACACTAATGACTGATCTTGTCTGTTTTATGTTCTTCTCTTTCCCTTTAAACTCACCCTATTGTGACTTATACACGGATTAATAAAAAATAAAAACCCAAAACCCACAAAGAACATTTGTAGAACAATTCCTAAAGAAATGCTCAAACTGGAAAGAGTTCACTGTCCATCCAGTCACAGCCGTGATGATCCTGTACCTCCGCTCTCTGACTTCTTGAAAATCCACACAGAATGTCATAGCTGGGCTGAATACTCACTGTGTTAGTACATGTGTGTTTGATAGAAAGTATAACATAAATCATGAGCTGAGTTCAGTAAGTAGTTAACAGTGAATTCATTATGATAGAAATTATGAAATATTGTGAAATCATGTAGATAGATAACAAAATAACTAAAAATCATTGTGTGTTGTATTGGTGGTGAAAATGAATAAGGAGGACACTCTTACATCATGTTAAATGGTATGTAATTTGATGATCTGTTAATGTGTCATTGTGTCAACTCATTATTAACTACCCACTAACATCAACTAATGGCTTGTTAAAGTTGATTTTGACATGACTTTACTTGAGAGGGCCCAATCATAATGAATTCACTGTTAACTACTTACTGAACTCAGCTCATGATTTATGTTATACTTTCTATCAAACACACATGTACTAACACAGTGAGTATTCAGCCCAGCTAAGAGATGCTGTGTGGATTTTCAAGAAGTCAGAGAGCGGAGGTACAGGATCATCACGGCTGTGACTGGATGGACAGTGAACTCTTTCCAGTTTGAGCATTTCTTTAGGAATTGTTCTACAAATGTTCTTTGTGGGTTTTGGGTTTTTATTTTTTATTAATCCGTGTATAAGTCACAATAGGGTGAGTTTAAAGGGAAAGAGAAGAACATAAAACAGACAAGATCAGTCATTAGTGTTTTTAGTATTTTGTACACTCGATGAGGAGGATCAACTAATCCTTTGCCACCCAATAATGTTTATGACAAACCTGAAGATGTCAAATGCTCAAATTCTGATAGTATTAAATTATTTAAATTAATTTCAAAGTCAGAGTATTTCTTATTCCTTCTTAAAGAGCCTGATTTAGTTTACCCATAAATGTTAATGGTAACACTTTAAAATAGGGAACACTTATTCACTATTAACTACAACTTTTCCCTCAATAAATTCCTAATTTATTGCTTATTAATAGTTAGTAAGGTAGTTGTTAAATTTAGGTATTGGGTGGGATTAGGGATGTAGAATGAGGTCATGTAGAATAAGGCATTAATATGTGCTTAATTACTACTAATAAATGGCTAATATTCTAGTAATATGCATGCTAATAAGCAACTAGTTAAGAGACCCTAAAATAAAGTGTTACCATGCTAATTAATGCATTAACTATCAAACATGTACTAACATGTAGTTAAGGCTGCCGTTATTCATGCATTAATCCATATGACTCCAATCGTAGATAAGGATAGCTCTTTGTTAGTTCATAATTAACTCCTTTAATAATCATTAGTATGTGATGAATTGAGTATTAATTTAGGCATTAGTGCATGATTATTCATGTACCCATATTGTAAAGTGTTACCATTTTTTTTTACATAACAGTAAAATAACAATACTACTATTCATGAATGTTGACAGAGTTCTTGCCTTTCTCAGCTTTTATTTTGGTGGAAATCTGCAGGAAGACCTCAATGCTTATTTTTGTTGACAACAGCAGATTTATAAATGATTCTCATTAAGAATTTGGGAAGATGTTTGTCGCACGTATCGCATTGTCACATGACTCGTAAAAATGCATTAAAATGTTACTGAGCAACTGACGAGTGACACTGTTTCAGCATAGATTTTCCTCGTGTTTTGGACTTTGACCCTGGCTAACAAGCAGATAGCGCCGCAAGCTCGTGCTGCACTGTTTGAATACATGCAATTTGTGTGTGTATTAGAAAACATAAAATCCTGCAGTTTATTTACTAGTTGTTTAAGGCCATTTCACGTTCACATTTCAATCATCACACAGTAAGCAGCAAAAACCACCCCTTACTCTTCTCATCGAAGACAGTTTTAAATGCTGGCACACTGCCAACATGTTTGCTGCACCTCTATTTGATTGCTTCACGTCATTGTTCAGTACAATTTATCCAGTCTTTTCACTTATTCAGCCGAACACCGATAGAACTTATTTTGCTATATTTTCGGCCAAATAATTCCACTTGCCGAACATTTGGTGCATCTCTACTCGTTAGTTAAGCTAGTTACGAAGCATCCAGCATCTATAGCAAAAAGCTTATAACCAGCAATGCTTACTTTATTTATTTACTTATTCATTCATTCAGAATGGTCAGCAGTTAGCCACTCAGCAATCTAAATATCCTTTTAACAGCACGGTTATTATACTGTAAAAAAAAAAAAATTGCAAAGTTGTAAATAACTACTGGAATATTGGAGTATGTAAAATACTAGCACAATCTTTCTACTTCAAAACTTCACATTTAGTTAAATGTTTTCTATTTGTAAAATTCACTAGCAATTCCTGAGTTAAAATGATTTCAAACTAAATCCTACATCAAATTTGATGGTTTCTCCCATTATTTTCAATACGTGTCCGATTCGTCCTACTCTTCCTCATATCACCTCTGCTACATCACAGCCAGATGTGCGTGTTCCCGAAGGGCTGAAGACAGCCACGACGCATATCTGCGATTTATGACGCCCCTGTCCCCTCCTACCACGGAGGCCATTTTCTGCTCTCTGTGGGAGGAGATTTGCTGTCTGTGATGGAGTAGGCACACTGCAGGACACACAGCCAGTGCAGAGTTTTCCCTGGCAGTGATCAGCCCCCCGTCATCTTCCCTTCCCCTCCTCCTGTCATCACGCTGTCTGTTACTGTTGTGAGCATCAGTCCTGGGAGGGTGAGTAAGTGGGTCAGACAGTAACCCAGGGTCAGAGCCTCGGCGGTGAGTCACTCATTAGAAAGAGCATACCAAAATTATCAGGGTAAAAATAGACCCAAAATCAACAGTGAGGAAGGCTAGCATACTGCGTACATACTACAGTGTAAAAAAAAAAATAAAAAAAATATTTTCTGAAGTTATTTCCTACTTTGAAAATATATCCTATATATTTTCGAAGAAGAATACCATTTCAGGTTTTCTGCTTCAGCATTTCAAGTTTAAATCATTGTTGTGCTTGCCATTTCTTGGAAAATTATATAAATTTACTAGCAATTTCTGAGCGAAAATTGTTTCTACACTATTTTGTAGTGTATTTATATAAATACAGAGCCTTGAATCATCATCTCTCCATGTCAACAGTTTTCTGTCATGTTATCATTCAACGCAGACTGAACATTTTACAGCGACAGTCAAAGGGGTAGTTCGTGCAAAAAAAAAAAAAATCTGTAGTCATTCACTAACTCACATGTCATTCCAAACCAATATGACTCAGAGTGGTTATACTTAGTTTAAAAAAAAGAAGAAAAAAAAAGAATTACTTGAAATACAATAAATGTTAACTGGAATATAAATAAATAAGTGCATAACTGTCATTGTGACAAACTGAGGGACAAGCCAAAATTATTTTCTGAGGTAATTGGCAGCATATCACAAAACTTTTCTACAGAACTTAACTCTTATTGAACCCGGGATATTCCTTTAGGCCATATTTGGCTAAAGTGCAAAGCCTTGTAAGGAAGAAAGGAAAGGAATGATAGCATGCTAGTAAGAGGATGGAGGAAAAGTGAGAGAGAAGGAGCCTTTTGTGTGGTGTTCTGGAGAGAAAGTTTGCTTGTTGAGTTTAGCCCGCTGATGAGGATTTATCCTTTGTGGCAGCATTACATTTCCATGACTTCACAACCGTGGGCAAATCCAGTCAGGAGAGTAACAAGCAATTTCTGTCTCCCTCTCACTTTCTCTCTCACTGTCTCTCACTTGAATTACTGAGTAAACACATCCTCCTCCATTACCGGCCCTCCCTAACTCTCTTTTTATGTCATTCTCTTTTTCCTATTCTCCCTCTTTTTTTGGCTCATTCACTATATTCTGCTCACATATCTTGCTGCACGATTTCCCTGTCTTTATATTCACTTTCATCTAGTCTCCCTGCCTCAGCTGGACATTTATTCTGTTGTGTAGAAATATCAGAGCATGATGGTGATAGAGGTTAGGAATATGAATGGACTCCGGAGCACTGTGATGCTGCTTGTATAGACACGCTCATACACATCAAACAGCTGCAAACCTTTAGCCAACAATCACCTAGTAAACAGACGAGATCTAGATTCATATTTAAATGTAGTGTGATGGTTGGTGATGATTGGTGTATTTGTTTTTATGTTATTAGATAATTGTTTTGTATTGATTAAATATAATTTAGCACATTCCAAATTCCAAAATGAACTACAAAAATAGTATGAGTTTAATAGCAATTCATTATTGCAGTGTATTAACATATTGCATAAATAAAATCCCATACTTGAGATCTGACTAAAGAGAGAGAGAGGGTAAAAAGCATATGTGTGTGTGTCTGTTCAAGCGTCTGCAAAATGACTAAATGTAAATGTAATGTAAATGTGTGTGTGTGAATAGTATCATATCTTATATTTTGATTAAATATTTAGAGTCGAATTTCAGCAATATTCAACACTTTCAAATATAAACTGATAAATTATTATTAGATTAATAGCAATTCATTACTGCTGTTTATTAACAGTCCTAGTATTCCATAAATAAAATTCCATATTTAAGCTCTGACTAAACATAGAGAGGAAAGACCGTCATAGTCACATTTTCAAACCTTTTTTACATTCGGTTTAGCGACAGCACATTTCTTTTTAAAGAAAAAAAAATACTCCAAACCAATAGTTATTTCCATCACATGAGCCAAAATCACACAATTCAAGTTTCTCACAGGCATCATAATGCATTTGAATGGTGCGAAGATATGGGACAGTGAGGAGAATGAATGTAATGGGCCACTGATGATATCTCAATTATGAGTTCAGGGAAAGTTTTGTTCATGACTGATAATAACTAGACTTGTACATGTTTACATTTTCTCTACAAAATTTAAGTGGTGTTGCCTGTGAAAGTCATTGTGAGGGTGTTTCTATGTGGTTTCAAAGGTGTTCTGACTGTTAATGTAGTTAATTAATAATCATTTGAACATCAATCTTAAATTATGATAAAAAGCATGGAGGTTTCTGAGTGAGAAAGTGCACCCTAGTTAGTAAACAACAACAGTATTTCATACCCCCGAACTCCCCCGGAGTCTTTCTCTCATACACATACTACAACATAAACACCCGTACATTCGCACAATGCTGTTAGCTTCACACACGTCTTCCACACTCTCTGGTGATAGCTAAATTCAGAAGTGTCGTCAATCTCACATAAGATGAGCAGAGCAGCTCATCAGCTCATTTAGATGTATGACAGTGATGGCAGCCGCCTGACTGACTGAAACTTTTATTTTACAAAGGATATATTTTTTATTCAATGTATTTATAGATGGTGTTTTGTGAATACATCTTTATGAAGTAGCTGTCAAGCGTCTGTTCAAGCCAGTGTTTTTATTAGCGTGGAAGCTTAGTGTTTGTTTATGTGTTTTAATTTACATGTTACCTCCACGTTTCTTGGAGAACATACAGTATGTTGGACGGTGTTTCTCTGCTAGTAATTATCACAACAGATTATACACATTCACGTAGACATGCTGGTATGGAAGGAAATTAATGTAAATAAATGTAAATGCTAGCAAGAGATGAAAAAAAAAACAGACTGCAACGCAGCACGTCACACATTATAAATCCACGTGCTTTGATTGAATTGATGTTTTTCATGGTTCTTCGGCCAGTTAATCTCAACAGGGCTCTATTTGTCCACCGCAACTCAAGGTTACGGCAGTATCTGCATATTCCCAGAGGCTTGTTAATAGGCGGTTTCTTTTGTCAGCTCTAATGGTATCAGGGCAGTTGGAGACACACTGCGAGTGAGGTTTTATCTATCTTCTGGCAGGTTTAGCCGTTGGCGACATGGCATTGAAGTCTGAGATCCCCTACCGCCCCTCTTGCAACCATGCTACGTGTCTGTCACCTCGCTCCGCTTCCCTGCCATCCAATGAAGAAAAACAGCCAGAGACTGCTGAATTATTAGCATTGTGGTAATATGATTAGTCCTGTGTAATTAACAACAGGCCCACACACAATGTATGTGAAAGACGTAGTTCCTGAGGTAATGAATGACACCTAAATAGCGTAGCTGTTTTTGTTTTCTTTTTATAGCTAGAGCTTGCTAGCTTAATGCTAACTGTATTAGCATTGAGCTTCCATAGTTCAGTTCAAATAAAATGATTTGTCAAGGATGGTAAGTGTGTTTTTGAGGAAGATGAGGACAGATAGGGAGAATCAGAGTCTTGAAGTGGGGTGTGGGAACATATTTTCTTTCCCATCATGCCTCAGTACTTTGGCTGTAAGATGGATACTGCCATTGATTCGCTTTGCAAATCAAGTCTTCAAGGACTTCATCTATAGTCTCCATACCTTTGATTATCTGAGAGCTTGTGAGCCTGATGGAGTCTTTTTAAAGATCTTTTAAAGGATCTATAGCATACAACTGGGACTAAAGGAACACTTTAAAGAGATAGTTCACCCAAAAAAGAATTTTTTGTCATTATTTACTCACCCTCATGTTACATTAAACATGGTATTTTGAAGAATGTGGGTAACCAAACTGTTTTTGGACATCGTTGACTTGAATAGAATGAAAAAAAAAAAAAACCTCTGCCTTCTTCGGTGGAGCAACATATTTTATGAGAAAATAAATCATGAAAGCAGCTTGTTTTGTCTTAAAACAATCTTAGAAATGTATGACAAAATAATGTAATTTAAAAAAAAATTATAAATTAAGACAACCAAGAATAAAAAAATGACAACAAAAAAAAGTTTACTAAAATTAAAATATACCATTCAAACCATTTATTAATATATATATATATATATATATATATATATATATATATAAATCTCAATTAGTTATCTCAATGAAACTAAAATAACACTGGCCTGAATGACAAAACTAGTCTGACATAATGTATGTACCAGTCTTAACACGCATTCGTTTTCATTTTATTGAGATTTTGCATCGATAAGTATTTAGTCTGTACGGAGCCCTGCACATGACATACAAGAAAAATGTGAAAAATGATTCCATGCAATGCTGTAAGGCTTTTGAGAATGTCTCTATAATTCATTCCCAACTCAAAATAAAACCATAACGTAACATGACATAACATAGCAGCAACATGTTTATGAGAATGTGTACGCGGACAGGAAGTAAGCTACAACTAATTATTATTTTGTGCGCACGATTTACCTAGAACGAGGGCACGAATTATTATATCGAGCGCACGATTTACTTAAAATGAGGAAATGGATTAGTAAATTGTGCGCACGGCCTAGTATATCAAGGGAACGAATTAATAAAACGTGCCCACAATTTATTTAATTTTTTTGTATGTCATGTGCAGGGCTCCGTAAGTCTGCCACATTTTCCATATGAATTTTTATGTTTTCAGAAAAACCCCACTTGGGTGGCAAATGTTTATAGGCTTCATAAGGGGCCTCCAGTTTGAAATAATCTGCTATAATTTTTCATGGGGGTCATTTTGCAGTTTTAATGCTTCTTTCTGGTTGCAGCTAGTTATGGTGTGTCATAAATATAGTAGCAGTATAAACACAAGCCTTCAGCAGGAAAAGAATGAGGGGCACAAAACGAGTTTACCAATTAGAGTGATGGAGCGAAAGCTGAGGAGATACTGACAGAAAGGTGCACTGAAGGAAAGAGGAACGAATTAGAGGAAGAAGCCCGGTCCTTTCAACTCTTCCAGTCCTGTGGATTTCTCTCTCTCAGTATAATGAAGCCCCCAGTTCTTCTAATCCCATTAAAGGCCAGATTAATACTTGAGAGCTGATAGCTGAGAGAGTGGTCGCACCACCGGCGGCCAAACCACAGTGTGGACACTCTCTGACTAAACCTAGAATAGAAAGAGCAGTGGAAGGAGAAGCAGAGAGAGGGAGGTAGAGTACACATAAATGGGTTGCTGTGGTTGAATGGCTTTAGCCGTGGAGTGTCACAGTAATTAAACTTGAGAGAAAGACATCAGAAGTCAAATTGTTCCCTTGACCCCCTAATATGAGAAATGGCAGCCTGTTAGCCTTAACATTTGCCATTAACATTAATGACAGGTGTTTGAGAATTTGAAATAATGGTTTAATGGATTTAAAACAGGAAATGAAATCATTTAAAAGACCAATATATTGTTAGATCTGTTTTTCTAACCAGGAAAGAAACCTTGAGATTAAAAATGTCTTTTACAGGAGTGTCCTGACAGAGATAGGTGATTAATTAAGCTACTCACAAAAGTTTAAGAATGAAATGCAACAGTAAATATGTGAAGGGCCTTGCAAAACCAGCTTACACCAGCAAGCCAATTTATTTATGTATGTATGTATTTATTTATTTATTTATCATCTATTTATATTTTTATTGTTTTTTTTTTTTTTCATCAGTTATATTTCTATTTCTTTACTGCCATAATAGCAAATTACAAAAGTGGCAACATGTTTAGTTTATGTTTGGCCAGAAGTACTGTGGTGCTAACTATCCTCCACACTCTAGGGGGCGATAGAGTTAGCTTAAAATAACCATATCTTTAAACTGTGTTGATAGCTATAAACATTTCAAGAGTTTACTGACTTTAACCAACTTTCTTACCAGGGCTCTCTTCAAACTGTTCCTATCATGACATTAGTTCACTTGAAAAAGAAAACTGTTCCATAGAGGCAGAATATTTATGCTAAAACTCGTTATAGCACCATTTGCTGCAACACAATTGGTGTAGAAACAATTTTCTCTCAGAAACTGCTAGTAAATTTTGCAAATAATTACGCAATCATGGCAAATAACACATTCAACTAAAAATAAAATTAAGTAGAAAAACTAAAATAGCATTTTCCTATAAAACTTACTCCAATAATATTTGTTTTATTTAATTGTTTTTAAAGGTTTTTTTTTTTTATTATTATTATTTTTTTTACAAAGAATAATCGCTCTAGCATTGTGTTATGAATTGCACATATTTCGAAATGCAACAATATGTGAATGTGAGCTTGTGTAGCTAGAAAAGCTTTTTATTTGTGCACTTTGTGTATCCTCTGAAAGTATGCTATGCCTTTTCCCTTCCCTATTAGCATTTAACTTTATATTCTTAGATTAAAGGACAAGATGGATTAAACCCCTAGAGGTTTTTGCCTTTTATGACCGTAATCCTTCACAAGCTGTCTGAGTGTGTCAATGAGAAATATCTGACCATCACCGCGTGTGTGGTGGGTACCAGACGGTGCTCTGCCAGGTCTAGAATGGAAGCTCATTAAAGAGCTGGAATATGTCAAATGCAGCTCACCCTCACCGCCTTATTACTGCCTATATTCAATAAGTCACTGTCGCATAAGGCAGTCAGAAACCTTCACAATGTAGCCGCTGACCTTTTTAACCGGCATATTCTATTAGCACATGTAAATGGCATAGACTTCAGACTGGAAATATGACGCAAGGTGTCTAGCGTCTACTGCCTAGTTGTTGTCAGAAGTTGCGTTATGCTGCTAACAACGCACAACTGTTGTGTTAACACAACATGTGAAAGACACATTTGTAGGTAGTTTGAAGGAGCTCATAGAAGACATTGTTGGATGTTTTTGCTTCTTACATTGTGACATTGTGATTGGGATTTTGGACATGACGACCAATAAAATGCATTGTAGAAGACACATAGCTTGTTGCTTTGTCTCATTGTACCTAATTTTAGAGAATCCCTTGGTTATGTTTTATACTTGAGTGTTGGCAGATTTTTACACTGACCTATTGTAGTGCTTGGAGCGGTTTGGTTATGTTTACAAGGAGTGCCGCACAAAGAAAAGCCTTTAGAAACCGCATGTAAGCTGCTAATCCAGCAATTGTGAATGATCCAATGCTGAAAAAAGTTGCATGTCTTGCTTTTGTGTATGTGTGTAAGCGTGTGTGAATTACTTCTTCAACTCTAATTGCTGTTTGCAAATCTCAATGCTGTGGGTACTTTTATGAAATGGTTTACTGACTTTTGCATGAGCTTTTTACATGCTGTGTCACTTGCTTTCTGTTGGATGCATGTCTTTTGTGTGCTTTGAAAACAAAACCACAAGCTGTGTGTCAGCTGTAACCATGTACAGTAGCCTTGCAGGGGATTCATGTTCCAGCATGACTGTAAAAACCACATCACTCATTAGAAAGACTTTATGAACTTTTGAAAGCGGTAGTTCTCTCTTTGCCGTTCACCTGCAGAATTAGGGTTCTTTAAAAAGAAATAAATGTGTTTCATGAATGGTTTAAGAGAATGAAAGAGTGCGCTATAAAACAATTTATTCCATATAAGCCAACAAGGTCAAGAGCTTCAAATGCAAACTCCCTGTACTTATGTTGAATTGTAATTTTTGAGGTCGCTCAGAATTAAAGAGCTGTCTGATCTATTGTTATAAGTGTGTCGGTGCTGATTGTTACTTTTAACGCAAGCTTTACCTCCAGACAGATTAAAGCGTTGCAGTGAATAACTTGATGATCATAAAATGATCAAGGGTGCCTACACACTAGAGTTTACGCTAAGTAAGACAATACTTCGAATCAATTAATTTCAATAAGGGTTGTGCATTGCACAAGGACATATCAGGAAACAAGTTTCAGTTTCAGAAAGTAAAGCAACCAAAAGTTTTAACATTTACTGCAACACCAATGAAACACCATTCTCATTCAACCCACTCTCAATCCCAAGGAGGCAAAAACTAAAGCATGGTTAAGTGCCTTTAACATCACTATTAGGATGCTGAAGTTATACCTCGGTTGCTATAATGAATTAGGAAGTCCATTGAAAAACCTTTGATGTCAATACTCAATAATTTCTTGTCATTTAATTATATATTGTGGTATAATTTGGTCTTTGTGATATGTGTTGAATCCATCTTAATCTGTTGAATAAGGCAAGCAATTGAAAGCAATGGAGTTCCAAGTTCATTGATATGGTGACGCCAAGGGCAGGGATCTCCAACCCTGCTCCTGGAGAGCTGCAGTCCTACAGACTTCAGTTCCAACCCTGCTCCAACACACCTTCCTGTAATTATCAAGTAACCCTGAACACCTTGATTAGCTGGTTTGGGTGTGTTTGATTGGGGTTGGAGTCGAAATCTGCAGAATGGCACTGTAGCTCTTTAGGAGCTGGGCTGGAGGAGACCTTTGGCCTAGGTGTACCTTAATACTGAAGCTTCAGATGCTTCAGTTCTTGATGCCTTAGGAGTGAGAATGGGTTGTAATATTAGGTCAATCCAATTGGATCTTTTAATTAATACCTTCCAGGGTTCAAATTCTGTCCTTATATAACTTACCCAAATCTAAAGCAATGTGGTACAACCAATATGCAGAAAACAACATGTTAGGTGGGTATTAGAAACTGGTCCCAATGCACACTAAATGAAAACATTACGCCCCTGCTCTAGTGTACAGGCACCCAATATTTCAAGACTTTTGTTTGTTATCTTTGCTTATAAAATGGTTTGAGTGCTTGTTCTTCTGTTCCTTTACATAAAACGCATGATGAGACTAAACATTCAGCTCTTGCTTTTCTGTGTTAAGCTGTCATAATGGATTGGTTTTGTGGGAGTGGTTGGGTGGTTGCGGGTGTGGGTATGGGGCGGGGGCTCCTTCCTTTCTTCCCTTTTCTTTCTCCTCCCCTATGTTCCTTTCCTCATCAAAAATGAGCACCTGCACAAATGCACCTCCTTCCCTCCAGAGCACTGACACACTCTCCCCTTCCATCTGTGTTTTCCTACCCAGAATTCCCTAACTCCCCGCCTTTTGATGGCCGTGAGATCCCACTGGAGGAGCATAGTTCCGGTGCTGCCATCGGCGGCGCGGTCGGTGGGGTGGCCCTGCTGGTGGCCGCCATCGCGCTGCTCGTCTTCTTCCTGCGGCGTCGTCAGCGCACCTTTAAGGGCGACTACAGCACCAAAAAACACGTGTTCGGGAATGGATACAGCAAGGCCGGCGGCATGCCCGCTCATCCTCCGATGCCTAAGAATCTGCAATACCCCGAAGACTCGGACGATGAAAAGAAACCAGCACAAATTAGCGGGCCTGGCGGTTTCGAGGGCGGCGATCGGGATTTCGATGGCAACTCTGAGGATCTGAAGAGACCCTATTTTACCGTAGACGAAGGCGAAAGTCGTGATTATGACGAACGGACTCTCGCCTTCCAGTACGACCCCGAGCCCGAGATCGCCGACGACATGGTCTCCCAAACCGACGGCTCTGTTATTTCAAAGAAAGAGTGGTATGTGTAGAATGGCATGCAACGTCAAGGGAAAAAAAAAAGATCAACGACCTTTTGCCCTCTCCTGCATCCGACCACACCCATCCACCTCCATCACTAGAAACCTTCCTCCATGTGTTTATCCCTATCTGCACATCCCACCCCTGACCCAGTAACCTCCGCCCCCATCAGAGCCCATCGAAATAAACAGCTGTAGAAAAATAGCTCGCAGCATCAACAAGACAACATCATTACACATCCACACGCTTTTAGATGAACCTGCTACAACAGCAAGAGGTTTTCTCAAAGACTGATGCCAATCAACATCCAGTAAGGCTGGACAGGCAGGTCGCTTGAAAATATTACAGTGTATTATCCTTTTTGTCTCATTTTGTTGTTATTATAAATGTATTAAATGTATAAAAAGAGACTGTAACTGTTTTGGAAAGGGGTATATTGCTGATCATGTTGTGAAAGTCTTACACTGGATGTATGATTATTATTTTTTTTGTTTGTTTGTCTTGTTTTTTTAAATCTCATTAGCATAATACCATTACTTTCATGTTAATCATAGGTTTTGTTCATTTTATATAGTCTTGTTTTTATATGGTGTGTTGGTTACCAGAAAATGTGGAACTAAATAGTAGAATAATTATTCCCACCCCTACATGTGTCATTACGAGGTCAAAGGTTGCATTAGCACTATTGTGTTTAATGGAAACATCACAATCCTGTGGTTCTTGGTACAATCGCCGCTCCCAACATCCCTGAATGTAGATCCAGGGGTCCGAAAATGTGGCGTGGCCTGGAAGCGTACAATCCAATGGAACAAAAAAGCATGTGGGTTCTGACTGCTCTCCAAAAACAGTATTTATTTTAAGACCCAGCTACCCTGAGAGCTGAGGAACACATCTGCAGCGTTAGTCATATGCACACTGCAGTCGAGCATGCAGAACGGGGCCTAGACAGATATACTGCGCCCACCTATCCGCCCATCATTCTCCATGCCAGTCTTAGTCAGTCTCCATCCACAGATCCTCCTCGGATGTGCCATCACGTGTAGTGTTATCACAGCGATGCTTTCCAAAATCCATTTCCTCTGAAACTCTTAAGACACAAAAGGATAATCCTGTATAATGTGGTGTTGTTATAAAGACAGGGTGTTTGTTATTTAGAGTTGGTGATGTGGAGTGGTCAAAATGTTTTCAAGATCTTGTAAATATGAACAGGTTCAATGGTAATGTTTAGTTCCACAGGAGATTATGGCACAGGCATGTAGCGCTTGTGTCAACCACCATATAGAGCCTTTTGATGGTAGTAGTTTTTTTTCCAAAAGTAGGTAGCGATAAAAGCACAGAAATGAAATTACGGAAAAGTCTCGAGCCAAAGTGAAATCGGAGGTAAACATGGCAGCAACTGGGCATCACAGACAGGCTTGTTATGTACTGCTGGATTTCTGAAACCACAGGATCTGCAGCAAAGCCTGGATTCCTTTCCAAATCCTTCCTGATCCTCTATAAGGAGCAGATCTGTTGGCTACAAATTAGTATGTATTTAAATAAATAAAACGGATATTCATCAAAGTCCTGACATACCTGTCCGTCTCCAAAATGTACAAGTATTCAAGACATTCAATTTTTTTAATGCATGTGTGTCTTTTTTAATCGCTCTTTGTTTGGTTCAGCCTTTATCACACTTTTTACATCAGGGTTTGGTGTTTGCTAAAGGGTGGGCAGTTTTCCAATAAATGATTTTACTTCCAGAGAAAAATAACCTCCTTAACTGTATCCATATCTCTTTCTTGACTCAAAAAATGCTTTAGTAGAATTTATTATTTTATATTATTAAATATTGAATTCCCTTACCTGCCTTAAACAAGGCTCTTTACAAGACAAGAGATTAGGATGCTGAACCGCTGTAATCACACAGACAATCTAGGCGGACTTGAAAACATGGGGAACTCCAGATGAACGCCATTTACTGTAGGTAAGCAGGCCTTCATGGAATCTGGTAGCATTTTTGCATTAGAAAATCTGCAGAAGGGACTTAAAAATGATAACATGCATTAAAGCTGGTAAATGAAGCCATTATTAAAAGAACCCACATAATAAACAAACTAGAACTTGCAGCAGAAGATTCCTTGGGGTCTGTCCCATGAGGAAAGTCATAATATGTCTACACCTAAGCTACAAATGAATAAAAACCATGATGGTAGACCTCATGCACATCTTGATCTGACCTAAAATGGACCACATAATGAAAAAACTGTACATTTGTTGCTTAGCAAACCTTGTATTTTAGCTTAGTAAGGTCAATGTGTAAAGTTATACAAATTGCAGTGCCTATGACGTGTGAGATGTAAGGTTTTACTTTTTTTAGATCTGAATCCTGTACATATTGATTTTTTTTTCTTTTTTTTTCCTTTTAGAGTTATTGTCTGCCCTCACTGTACATTTTTACAAATATGCATTATAAACATATGAATCTACACAAGTTGGCCAGTGTGGTGGAAAGCACATCACCTGGACTTCAAATATTATAAAAGCTGTTTTTACCAGGTTTTTTAAACCCTCGTGAATACAAATATTCTCTCTCTGCTTCATATGATGACAAAATACAAAAGCAACCCATCGCTGGTCCGTCAGCACTTTGTTAACCAGCTCACAACTGGAAACCTGCTACATAATCATGGCTGTGATTAAAGAGACTGACATCACTTTAGCTAAAGCACAAGTTTTCGTTCCAGAATTTTAATTAGTAGTTAATTGTATATGTAATTTTCTATTGCTTTCATTTCTCTTTCTCTTTCGTTCTTTTCATTGACCCCTGTGCTCCCAGGGTTTTGTTAATTAAGGGTTCTTTTTGTGTATGTTTTCTCAAGCTAAGCACAAGTTACCCATTTACCAAATGGCTATTATGGCTTTAAATGTCAAATAAGAGAATTCAATTGACTAGAATTAATTTTAATGACCCATATCAGCTTCTTTCTTTTTATACAGTAGTCTGTCTGCTGGATCAGTTGATGCTTCTAGCAACATTAAATAGCCTGCATACGTGCATACTAAGAAAATAATATTTTGTCTTTTTTTATTTTATTTTTGTTTTAAATATTTTTCAACAGACAAAATACTGCTTTTTATTCCTTCATTTATATGTTCCTGATTTTTTAGATAAAGTTTTTTTGTTGTTGTTTTTTTCATTCCAGAGTCTCGTGTCTTTCTAACTGCCCACTTCAAAGCCTGACATTCCACTGTAAATAATGTATGTACCTTGGAAACTATAGTTGGGTTTACTGTATGTTAGGGGAACAGAAACGGAGGAGTTTCAAGTCTGGACATTGACTGCAAGCTGAACTAGAAAACAAATTAGTCAGCTCAGATGACTGGAGATGTATAGCTTATTGCCATAAATCTACTTCGACATGGACTTGGGTAGATAGGTTTTGATATGTTAATGGAATCTGTATAGAGACGTGGGGTTGATGCATTACAATGACTTTGTACATAACTGCAACAAAACAAACAAACAAAAAAACAAACAAAAAAACATAAAAGCATAAAGAAAGATCTTGTCTTCATGCAGCCGTGTGAATGTATGTCTGCTGAGGTCGGTAATGATATGAAAAATATATATATTGTTCACATGTGTTGACCCAGTGAAGTAAACTGTATTTGCTTTAAAACATTAAATGATTTAAATGTTCAAATATGCTTTGTCCCAGTTCACTCAATATAGATGATGTTTTTATTTGATACCCTTCACAATTGTGCAACACTGTTTTAGTGCCATACACACACTTCTTATATAAAAATATAGTATAGTAAATTTAATGTTACAACAAATATTTTTGTAACAATATGTTCAAAATATTGAATTCTGTAAATCTGAGATTTTTTTTTTTTTTTTTAATGCTTGTTTATACAAGTGTTAGCATAAAATAATAAGTATTAACCTTTATATGATTTAATTATTTTATGAGTCAAAGATGAGTCGTCCCATTTTGATGGTCATGCATGATTTTATATACACAGAAATCATATTAAATGCAAGCAAAGTGTCTAAAATAAATAGATCATAATAAATTGTATTATATTTTAAACGGTATACAAACTGTCACACTGAATAGGAAAGGAAAGGATGTGAAAGGAAAAGGAAAGGATGTGACTTGTAGCCAAGTATGACCCATACTCGGAATTTGTGCTCTGCATTTAATGCATCCAAGTGCACGCACACAGCAGTGAGTAGTGAACAAACACACACACACACACACACACACACACACACGTGAACAAACACCCAGATCAGTGGGCAGCCATTTATGCTGCAGCGCCCAGGGAGCAGTAGGGGGTTTGGTGCCTTGCTAAAGGGTCTCACCTCAGTCATGGTATTGAGGGTGGAGAGAGAGCTGGACAATTCACTCCCCCCACCTACAATCCCTGCTGGACCTGAGACTCGAACCCGCGACTTTTAGGTTCCAAGTCCGACTGCCCCCCATAAACACTCTTAAAAATAAAGGTGCTTCAAAAGGTTCTTCAAGCGATGCCATAGAAGAACCATTTTTGTTTCCACAAAGAACCACTCAGTCAAAGGTTCTTTAAAGAACCATCTCTTCCTTACCTTTTTATAATCTGAAGAACCTTCTTTCACCACAAAGAACCTTTTGTGAAACAGAAAGGTTCTTCAGATTGTGGCAATAAGTGGTCAGGTAGGGGAAGTTACCAATAATAAGAATCCTATACTCGACTACGCCACCTGGAATACACCAGGACAGAACAGCCCCATATAAGGGCACACAGGTTCGTTGCCAAAGACAGGGTGAGCATAAGAATATAAACAATATCAACAAGAATCACTTTATTCAAACAATTAATAGAAACAGTCAGTCAATACAATACATCACACAAGGTCTCAAATCACATCACAATACCAGTAACATACCAAATGACTAAATGGAGATAATCTAGTAAAGAGGGAGGTGGTCAACAGAGACCCCCAAATTTCTACCCCACACTCAACACCCACGACACACACACCCTTGTGAAAAAGACAAAATGTTAAGCACAGCACTCATTCAAACGCGCCACATGTCACAAAGGGGCGGTACCAAGGATGATCCCAAGCGGCCAAACACTTCCCTCTTTTATATTCACCACACAGGCACTAATAGGCTCATAAAACTTACACAACTAACCAATCATAGTGAAGTACAAACACTGATTGGTTCACCTGGTTGAATGACACCAGCCAATAATACCGGGCTATACCTCACTTTGCTACAAGATGTTAAAGGTTCTTTATGGAACCATTTAGACAAAAAGTTATTCTATGGCATCATGAAGCACCTTTATTTTTAAGAGTGTAGTATTATAGGTATTCTTACAAACGTACTTAACATGTATTTCAACAAGTCAAAAGAAGCCAAGTTGTTTAGTGAGCAATGCTGCACTGTAAAAAAAAAATAAAAATGCACACTTTAAACAATAAACCATAAATAAATACAAAAGCAATAGGGCTTATGGGTCAGAGATAGCATAGTTTACACAGAGTGTAAGTATAGATGTCTATATATGTTATGTACTGTATAAAGTACGAAGTGGCAAGTGAAAAGTGACAAAATATTTACAAAATATTAACAAAAAAAAAAAAAAAACTACACAATATACTTGTGATAATGTATCCATACAGTACTACAGTATTGATCATTATAAAGTGATATGCCACAAGAGGCTGTGCATTACATTGACCACCCTAGTGAAAAATAAAATATAATAAATAGCTTGCATTTAAAGACTGATATTCTTCAAAGATCATACAATCCTCATCAACAGTGACATTAAAACACATTTAAGGCGTATTTTTATGTATTTATTTATTTTTATGTCAGTAAGTCCCGAGCAACATGTCAGTAAATACGTTAATAGATTGGAACTATACTTAGTATGAAATACATGTATTTTAAATATATTACTTTTTTTTTTTTTTTTAGTAGGGCACAAACGATCAAAAACAATATGGTATAAAAGAGTCACTTTTTAATAAACTGTAAAATATATTGTTATTGTTATCAGAATAAACAATTATTTTTAGTTAAAGTAATTTTGCAATTTAAAGTCTCTTTCTCAAAATGATTTCTCCATCAATATTAAATTAAAGTTCCACTATGTGATTGTGAACTGAATTTGGCAGTGGTCCCAATATCAGTTCTGACCAAACTAAAAGGTTTTTTGTTGTAGATTTTGTCGGTATGTCGGTATTGTATGTTGTATTGTCTATCCAAACATCCTACGTAAGAATACCGACGAGCAAGCATGAGATCACACATAAATTTGTACTTGCATTAGTTTCAGGAAGCTAAATGGCTTGTAACTCTTGAATTTGACACGGCTTTTAAAAAGCTTTTGTCTGTGTACAAAACAACTGCAACTATGAGCTTCAAATCCCGATAGCGCTAACAGCTGGATGTGACCTCCCCACCGCGCAAAGCGATAGTTCTCTTGAGCAATGCAAATTATTCACTTTCTGCACTTAGAAATCACAGTAAAAAAATATTAGAGCACTATATTTTTCCCCATTCACTGTGAATAAGCGATACAACATGCATGGTCTATTTTCACAGTGAGGGCAATTACTTTTCCATAATCCAGTGCTTTTAAATTCAGCCCTTGATCAGCTGAACCACCCCTGAAAAGCAATCGCAGATGGGAACGAGAGAGTGCAGACTTGCTTGCCAGGGTTCCTGGAGAGCAGCTGTCCCTGTCCGTCTCCTCAAAGCTCTCTTTGTAGCCCCACGGGCCTTTGAAAGCATATTCACTCGTGATAAGCCTAAATGATACGGAATCAGCCTCATTCCCTCCAGAGCGAACTTCCATGCTGTGTCACTCAGCATTGCAGGCAAAGGGAATTTGGCTACATGAGACTCTCCCATGAACGGCACAGCCAGGTTCATAGTAAGATTGTGAATTTGATATGAAATCTTGTGCTTAAAGGAACAGTTCACTCAAAAATCATGTTGTTCCCTAGGTTTGTGTTGTTATTCACTGCACGGCATAGTCATTATACAGATATTGAATATAATATGTCAGGATTATATTAATGGCAGGTCAATTTAGATATTTGCATGTTTTAATGTGCAAACGACAAGTGTTTTACCGTATCTCTGTAATAATTTAAATATAATCTGGTTTACCATATGTACACATTGAACACATCCTGTATTCTTTGAGCACTTCTGTTTGTTTAGCTGTCAGCTTATGATAAGACCACAATTAAATTTTCAGTAGCGTACTGTACTTTTTTTTTTTTTTTTTTTTTAAACCATAAACCCATATACCAGAGCAAGCAAGTTATGAGTTCAGAGTTTAGTCAGCAATACAATTATTGATTTCTGTACTCTGAGTCACATGGCCCTTTTGGTTGCACTTTATTTTACAGTACGTACTTACATGTACTTACAGTACACAAACCTAAGAAAGTACTGGCAATATAAGGTAACTACATGGGGTGGGGTTAGGTTTAGGTTCATACCTAGATATTACCCAGTTATTGTAATTACTTTAATAAGTACATAGTATGTAAATGCATGAGTGCATACCACACTTTTTTTATGTTTTAAGTATTTGAGGCACTTTTTTGATCGATTAAATCAAAGTTATTTAAAAATAAATAAATATAAATAATTAAAAATAAAATAAAATAAAATAAAATAAAAATCACATGTAAAAACACATTTAATGTCATCAAATGTCTGTATTCTCATCCCCACCTCAGGGGTTTTCTTGACTGAAACTAAAATATCAAACAAATGGTAAAACATATGATCAAACAGAATGATCAGACAAAGTTATTATGCGAAAAATGATCACACAAAGATCAGACAAGGTTATTGTAAAGACAAAATTATAAAACAAATGAATCAAAGTTATTGTAAGATTAATAAAACAAATGATCAGACAAATGATCAAAGTTATTGGAGAGAAATAATCAAGCAAATGATCAGACAACATTATTGTGAGAAAACAATGATCAGGCAAGAGATTAAATAAAATGGTTAGACAAAGTTATTGTAAGACAAATGAACAGAAAGATGACCAGACTTAAATTATGAGCAGATAATGTTATTGTTAAAAAAAAGTAAACAAATGATCTGACAAATTATTAAATAAAATAAAAAAAAATCTGGCAAGTGCATTA
This sequence comes from Onychostoma macrolepis, assembly GCF_012432095.1. Lineage (NCBI taxonomy): Eukaryota > Metazoa > Chordata > Actinopteri > Cypriniformes > Cyprinidae > Onychostoma > Onychostoma macrolepis. The sequence continues at coordinate 27,946,135 of NC_081172.1, forward strand.
TATATATATATAAAAATTTTCAAAAACCAAACAAAATGATCAGACAAAGTTATTGCAAGACAAAAAATAATTTAAAAAATATATAATAATAATTTTAGGGAAAAAAAGGCCTGACAAATTTTAGGATAGACAATATTATTTTAGGGGAAAATTTAAAAGAAATAATGAGACAAATGACTAAATAAAATATCTGACAAATTTATTGTAAACTGAAAATTGCTGAACAAAATGATCAGTCAAAGTTGTTTTAAAACAGAATGATCATAAAATAATCCAGCAAAGTTATTTGTAAAAAAAAAAAAGGAGAATGATATAACAAATATTCAGACCAAGTGATCACGCAAAAGTATCGTAAAACAAAAATTAATAAATAAAATGACAATCAATGACTATCAGCTATAAAAGTTATTGTACAAATGATCAAACTGTTATCAATAGCAGCTAGTCAAATACTGTAAAAGCTCACCTAGCAAGACCCTACAGAGTGACAGGCTAATTTAGGGTAAATCTACAATCCTATTACCTATTCTGGTGTAGTTTCTTGTGGTAATGCAGTGTTTATTGCTAGAAAACAGCTCAATAGATCCTGTATGTGTTTGAGTAAATCTGTGTGAACTGTAGTCATGTCCAAAATGATAGTTACAAGATTGGGTATAAAATAAAAACAGCTCATTTAATATTTAGTTTGACCTTATGAGGCTGATAGTCAACTGATGCCTTAGTTAGCACATCACTGACCATTTGATAAAAAAGCAGTACCCTGTTATGGAAGGTGCCAAATATCTCACCAATTTTGTCAGTGTAATTTGTTATCACTGTGCCAGACAGGCATCAGCACTACAGAGCCACTTCTCTACTAAAGACAAGAAGACTCTCATTAATCTGGTTCTGCTTAGATCGCCGCACTCACATATTTATTTATTGATTTTTTTTTTCTTAATTTTCTTTTTATGGCAGCGCAACCAAGAAGTGTTTCATTACAATGAATCACGTGACATTATGAGACAGTAAATCTGGTTATTCTCTGATATTCCCAATGCATTATTTGCTTCTTCTTTTGAAGCCAGTGGATTGACAGATTTCCATGTACACATGCTGTCAGACACTCTAACTCACATAAAATATACAGATATGCTTTTACATTATACATGCAGCTAAAGAGAACTGTATTTGATCTACAGTCTCATCCTACATGGATTTTGCAGAAATATTAATTCCTTGTATGCCGTGTTTCATGTAGGGACAAATTGAGATATTTCCATACTGTACCATAGAGAGATAAAAATTGTTATGAAACATAGACTTATTATTTGGCCATGTAGTTTCACATATTCAAAAACCACGTCTTTGCTGTGGCAACACCCTAACAAGAGTAAGAACACGGTGGTGTAAAAAACTCTCTGTCTGCAATTATTTCCTTGCACTGTAAAATTCGTAATCAGTACGAGGTTTGTTTCTAAACAAAATGCAAATTTAGCTTAAAAACACATACATTTACCTAAACAAATCTGCATAAGATGTCATTAAATAAAATTGGTAATTCCCATTACTTTAATATAGTGTTTGTTTTTTTGATTGTTCATTAATTCATTCATTCATCCATTAATGCAACTAAGTTTGCTTTGCTGAATAACAGTTTATTAATTGTAAACTAACTTTTTGCTTGTTACTGTTACTGTACTATACTTTTTATTGCAATACATTCATTTAGATCAGCATGAATTAAAAGTAGTTCAGCAAACATTTCCATGAATTACTATTTATTTATTTATTTTCAAAATTATTAAGTACTATTTTATTTTGTTTAGGTAGTAAAAGTCTAGGTTGCAAAAATATACACATATAGTCTTGTCGCTTTGCCATTTTCTAAATCCCACTTCAGTAATACAATACAGATTTACAATTTAGTAATACATTTAGTAATACATTTGTCAGACAACACACAATCTACATGCACAGTTAAAATCAATGTGAGATAAAATCTCAGAGATTCACTTACAGTCTTTAAACATCAGATTGTATTAATGCAAGAGAAAGACAAAACAGTCATTTAAATGAATACTGTATATCATGTGATGAGACAAGGATATTGCTGCATCAATGGTTCTCCAACCCTGAGAGAAAAAAATTGAAATAAAATAAAAATAAAAAAGTAGTCTTTTGTCTTCATGCAATTTAATGTAAACAAAAATGTGTTATCTTCTCAGACTCACAAATGTTACATGTTACATGTTTCTGTTTTTCTTTATAGCACCAGAACTTAAATTGTTTACAATAGATTCCAGCAAATCATAGTCTTCTTTCATATAGTTTAAACAAATACTGTAGATTTATTATTATTATTATTATTATTATTATTATTACTCATATTTGAATATCATATTTATGAAGAAAATTATTTTATCCTTCATGAACTAAGAAAGAGAATAGAACTGGAAGCATATGAACCAGGATATTCATTATAAAACGAGAACTACAAGCGCTCTTTGCAAACATGTCAGAACAGTCATTCTTCATGTTTTAGTATATATATATTTGTATTCCCCAAAGATTTCCAATGAAATGTCAATCAGAAAAGCATAATCATAAAAAAAAAAAAAAAAAAAACATATTCAGACATATGTATCACATGCAGCACTTACATTTATTCAGTTAGAATTTATGTATCCGGATCCTAAGTACATAAAAACTGGAGTAACATTTCAGCTGTCTCCTATAAAGTCAGGAACATATTTTATTAGCAGTGCCTGCTAAGATAAATATCAGTATTAATGTATGCTTAGAGTTCAGCAGAGATTGTTAAAATTTTAACAAACCCAAAACCATCTGTATTAAACAATGATGCAACAAATAATCCATCTTTATTTTTCTCAGCAATCTGATTTTTTTACAATTAACCCTGCACAAAACACAGAAATCACATAGAAATGCTCTGGCAACCACCTGAAACACCCTAGCAACCACATATAAATGCTCTGGAAACCACTCACGATACCCTAGCAATTGCAAAGCAATGTCCTGAAAACCACCCGCAACACCCCTGCAACTGCTTATAAATGCCACATAGCAAACATCCTTGCAACTACCCACAATACTCTTGTAACTCTATTGTAACATCCTGGCAACCACCCGCTACACCCTACAGCAACAGCATAGTCGTTGCAACATACACCCTTGCAACGACATACCAAAGCTTTATAAACTACACACTAAAATGCTAACAATTGCATGACAATGCTGTGGCAACCACCCACAACACCCTAGAAACCATATGTAAATGCCCTGGCAATAACCTACAATACCCTAGCAACCGCTTAGAAATGCCCTCCCAGCCACCCCATACAACATAACAAATGCATATCAACTGGAAACAAAAGCAATGCAATCACAACTACCCACAATGCCCTAGCAACCACAAAGCAACACTCTGGCAACCCCCAACCACCCTGCCAACCACCTTACCACCCACATATTAATACCCAGGCAACCATCTACAACAGCTTAGCAACCACATACCAATGCCCTGTCAACCACCTGAAAAGAAAAAAAAAAAAAAAAAAACCTGCATAACAATACTGTAGCAACTACCTGTAACACCTTATAAATGCTTTAGGACACCTTAGAAACCATATATAAATGCTCTGGCAACAACCTACAACATGCTAGCCACCACACAGCATCATCCTGGCAAACACCCTAGCAGCCACATAGAAATACCCTGCCAACCACCCACTACACCCTAGCTACTGCATATCAATGTGCTGGAAACTATATTGCAATACCCTGCAACCACATAGTAACACCCTGGCAACCACCTCCAACATCTTAGCAATGTCCAGGCAACCACCAACACCCTACCCTGCCAATCACCCTGACAACTACAGGTACAATGGCTACCAGACACCTAGCAACCACATAGCCACATCCTGGCCACCACCAGCTACACCCTAGCAACAGGAGAGGAGTGCCCTGGCAATGACCCACAACACCCTAGTAACAACATGCTATCACCCTGGAAACTACCTGCAACACCTTAGAAACTAAATAGCAATGCCATGGCAACCAGCCACAACACCCTAGGAACCACAAAGCAACTCCCTGGCAACCACCAAACCACCCTTTCCTGCAAACAACCCTAACAACCTCATATAAATACCCTGACAACCACCTACAACACCATAGCAATATGCTGGCAACCACCAACCACCCTGTCCTGCCAATTACTTTTACACCCGCATATAAAAACCGCCCTAACACCCGCATATAAATACCCTGGAAACCAGCTACAGCACCCTAGAAACTGCATAGCAACACCCTTGTAACCTCCTACAACTCCCTAGCAACATCCTGGCAACCACCCTTTCCTGCCAACCACCCTTACACCCACATATAAACACCCTGGCAACCAGCTAAATCACCCTAGCAACCACACAGCAACATACTGGCAACCACCCGCAATACCTTATAAACTGCATAGCAACACTCTGGCAACCTCCTACAACACCCTAGCAACATCCTGCCAACCACCCTTTCCTGCAAACCACTCTAACACCTGCATATAAATACCCTGGAAACCAGCTACAGCACCCTTTCCTGCCACCCTGGCAACCTCCCACAGCACCCTATCAACATCCTGGCAACCACCCTTTCCTGCCAAACATCCTAACACCCACATATTGTTTAACACACCATTTTCTTGTAGATACAGAAAACTGTTTTTGCATTTCTTTGTTGTTGTCCATAAAACTTAAAGCTGCCCAACACACTGTCATGGCAATTTCTACCTATTTAATGTTTTGCAGAATTTGCATGAATTCATATGAATTTTCATATGGGTTCAGGGTTGATATAATTTTTTTTTCTTACTCTAAAAATTTGACATTTTCATACAAATCACATTGTACAACAACAGGATCAAATATCCTTTTTAAATGAATGTACTCTACTTGTTTACTTGTACTTTACTTGTACTTTTTTGTTTCTTACTACCTAGCAACCCTGATAAATTGCCATGATTCTACACCAGCAAGACTTTTCTAGTAGATTTTAGCATGACACTTTAAAAAAGCTGTGATGCAGATTATATGAAATTAATCTTACAGATGCCCATAAAACAAAGCTAAATATTGAATTATTTTGATTGAAAACATAAAACAGACGGCTCAAGGCTCTAATTAAAATATGAAGAAACAGTGAGTTCATGCTCATTTTGCTTATTTTTAGAAAACAATCTTTACCTGCCAAAACATTTCATGCAAAGCTTAGTTAAAAAAATCCGACTGTGCAATACAATATAGACATATTTTAGTTTTTTTCTTTCTTTCACGTTTAAATGTAACATTTTTGAGCAATTAAATGCTAAGCAGAACCATCTCTCAGAAATACAAAGACATTTCCCAAAATATAATAATAATAATAATAATAATAATAATGATCCTCAAAATTAATAGTTTATTTAGTTTGTTTGTACCAGTCAACCAGTTACAACATCCTAGCAACCACAAAGCAACACCCTGACAACCACCTACAACACCCTAGCAAAATCCTGGAAACCACCAATCACCCTTTCCTGCAAACCACCCTAACACCTGCATAAAAATACCCTGCCAATCAGCTACAACACACAAGCAACCACATACCAACGTAGTGGCAACCACCCGCAACACCTTATAAACAGCATAGCAACACCATGGCAACCTCCTGCAACACCCTAGCAACATCCTGGCAACCACCAACCAAGCTTTCCTGCAAACCGCCCTAACACCCGCATATAAATACCCTGGAAACCAGCTACAGCACCCTAGAAACTGCATAGCAACACCCTTGTAACCTCCTACAACTCCCTAGCAACATCCTAGCAACCACCCTTTCCTGCCAACCACCCTTACACCCACATATAAACACCCTGGCAACCAGCTAAATCACCCTTTCCTGCCACCCTGGCAACCTCCCACAGCACCCTATCAACATCCTGGCAACCACCCTTTCCTGCCAAACATCCTAACACCCACATATAAATACCCTGGCAACCAGTTACAACATCCTAGCAACCACACAGCATCACCGTGGCAACCACCTGCAACACCCTAGCAAAGTCCTGATAACCACCAACCACCCTGCCCTGTCAATCACCCTAACACCCACATATAAGTACCCTAGCAACCACATAGCAAAGTCTAGACAACCACCAGCCACTTTGCCCTGACAACCATCTTAGCACCCACATATAAATACCCTAGTTACTAGATATACCACCCTAGCAACCACCAGCTGGACCCTAAAAAAGCATAACAACTCCCTGGCAACCACTTGCTATATCCTAGCAACTCCAGAGAAACGCCTTGGCACCTCTGGCATTTCTGGACAAGTAAATCCATTAAAATCTATTTAATATATACTTTGTTCAATTTGAGAGCATATCGCTACTCACAGCAGCTTAATATCTTTGGTAGCTCACATAGAAGCTTATCAATTTTGCATAAATGTATATTTGAAAGGGTTTAATTGAGTATGTATTTGCTTTATTGCTATCATCAGGGCACCACCTTTTAGTTGTGTGTTTATTTGCATCTCACTTACAACTCTGTAAATGAGCTGCTGAGCAAACAAATGTATCAAATCTCTGGGATTAACTGTTTGCCATTTTTTAAATTAAAGTGAGCCAGTATACCCTTACAAACAATGCTTCAGTAACAGCACATTAAAGGGATAGTTCAACCAAAAATTTAAATTTACTAATTTACCCCCTCTCAAGCCATTCAAGATGTAGGTGACTTTTTCTCTTCAGTAGAACAGAAAATATTCCAAAAATGTAATCAGCGGCTACAGGCACTTGACAGTACAAAAAGCACATACAGGCAAGACAAAATTATTACCTGTGGCTCTTGGCGATATATTGATATCTTATGAAGCCAAACTATTAGTCTATTCAAGAAACTGAACATTTTTTTACAGCATTATTACCTGTAATCCAGAGCCTCATGCTAACAGTCTGGAGTGATGTCTGGTTTGCAGATGAATCATTCTTTTGAACCGGTTTCTTTTTGGTGAACGTGTTGAACCAGTTCACCAAATCGGACTGAACCGTCTGAAACAGTTCACGGCTTGATCAGCACAGATCTACAAGTTAAGAATCAGATTTCCCCATTGACTGAAGGTCTGGATTACAGGTTGCAATATTATAAATACTGTTCAGTTTCTTGCACAGACCAGTAGTTTCTCTTCATAAGACCTCAATATATTGTTAGGAGCCATGGATAATAATTTTGTGTTGTCTGTATATGCTTTTTTGACTCTCAAAAAGTGCCAGTAGCATCTGACTTGAATTTTATGAATCACCAGGACCACGGTTTCAGCTAAAAATCTTTACTGTTCTACTGAAGAGAACAAGTCGTATCTTGAATGGCCTGAGGGTGAGTAAATGAACAGCACATTTTCATTTTTCGGTGAACTATCCCTTTAAGATCTGGACATTACTATTCTATTAAACGCTGCCTGCCAAGAGAGAAGAACTCAAAAACCAGAGCCTCTGTGGAAATGCTGACACCTCTGTTCTGCTAAAGCATTCTGGGTAGGCAGGGGATCCGAATGAGGAGTTTCTAAGTGAGTCGGGTTTTGAGAGATTTGAGTCTGTGTATGTGTGTGTTGTGCGAGAGAGAAAAAGAAAGAGCATTGTCTGGTCTTCACATGTCAATGTGACTTTGTGTTAGACTCTTGAGACTGTAGTATTTGTTTTCCCTCTTCTTTGTCTTTTACTTAGCATGCAGAAACAAAACTGTACGATATAAATAGGTAACATAAAAGAAGTTTCCATTCAACAAAACATTTTGAGTATTTATGTCTCAAGGCAGCTGCCTGTCAGCATATATGCTATGAATTACAGTACCACACCTTAAATACACACACAAGATGCACAAACTGTTGCCAAGTTATTTGCAGGATTTAAACTTTTCTGCACCATGCAAAATGATTGTATTAAAAAAGAAAATGCTGTCAAACACACCGTTTTCTTGTGGATACAGAAAACTGTTTTTGCATTTCTTTGTTGTTGTCCATAAAACTTAAAGCTGCCCAACACACTGTCATGGCAATTTCTACCTATTTAACGTTTTGCAGAATTTGCATGAATTCATATGAATTTTCATATGGGTTCAGGGTTGATATAATTTTTTTTTTCTTACTCTAAAAATTTGACATTTTCATACAAATCACATTGTACAACAACAGGATCAAATATCCTTTTTAAATTACTTGTACTCTACTTGTTTACTTGTACTTTACTTGTACTTTTTTGTTTCTTACTACCTAGCAACCCTGATAAATTGCCATGATTCTACACCAGCAAGACTTTTCTAGTAGATTTTAGCATGACACTTTAAAAAAGCTGTGATGCAGATTATATGAAATGAATCTTACAGATGCCCATAAAACAAAGCTAAATATTGAATTATTTTGATTGAAAACATAAAACAGACGGCTCAAGGCTCTAATTAAAATATGAAGAAACAGTGAGTTCATGCTCATTTTGCTTATTTTTAGAAAACAATCTTTACCTGCCAAAACATTTCATGCAAAGCTTAGTTAAAAAAATCAGACTGTGCAATACAATATAGACATATTTTAGTTTTTTTCTTTCTTTCACGTTTAAATGTATCATTTTTGAGCAATTAAATGCTAAGCAGAACCATCTCTCAGAAATACAAAGACATTTCCCAAAATATAATAATAATAATAATAATGATCCTCAAAATTAATAGTTTATTTAGTTTGTTTGTTTGTTTGTTTGTTTTTTAAGCAGTTACATGCTCAGCAGAATGAGCTTTTAGGGATACAAACTGACTTTTACCAAAACATCTTTAGAAAATTTCCCAAGAAGTTAAGAGTTTATGAGTCTCTCAAGTTTGTTTCTATTCGCCATACATTAAAACATTTATGTTTTGGTGGTTTGGTCAGCTGATCTAGTCATGCATGCCTTTGGACTCCAAAATCCCTTAGAAAAATAAATTTCTGGGTTAAATGTTTTTTTTTTTTTTTTAAACACACTCTTAAATGAGCAAGCTTTTAACATTAACTGCATTTCACCTTGAAACTAAGGAAAGAGTTTTTGTTCTCACAGCTGAGGTCCAGATGTATTTGTGTTGTATTTTTGGACTTCTGTTTGTATGTTCAAGTGTCACGCAACGTTACTGTGGTGATTTATAATGTAGTGAACTTGCAATATGTTCACAAATGCATGCTAACGGTAGGTTACCCTGCAAACAAGCCTGCACTGGCCCTTTACAGGCCCACTTAGGGCTGCCAGCGCAGGGCCCCTGAGAATTTGCTCATTGGCAAAACATTGGCCCCTTAGAACTGGCCCTGCATGGGCAGCCCTCACTTAGCCTCCAGGAAGCCTAAGCACTGTTTTATTGAATAATCAAGTTTGAAGTCACCGTTATGGAGGTAAGCGCTTGCTTTAGTTGGGCTCTTGACCCTTAACTTCAATGTTTTTCTGGCTGCTGTAACTGTATGTTTCTGAAGTACATTTGTTATAGCAAAAGTTGTGAGAAGAAAAACTTGTTTGATGATTCAGTCATCATGTAGTGGCCTGATTCTCTCATCTCACTCAGAGTTTGATCTCTGAGGACATTATGTAAAGGGTAAAGGGCCAGTGCAGGCTTGTTTGTAGGGTACTAGACCCTTTTGTCCTGCTACAGCTCTTTTATCTGTAGGTACTATATTACTTTTCCAGGCCCGGTAAAAGTAAGGAAGGAAGTTATGTCATGGGATTTTAGATATGGCCTGGAGATATAGTATATTGTCCATAAAATTTTTCTAGAACACAGTTTGGATGCGACTCAGATAGAAACTAGCTCTGGAACATTTGTAATGTTGCGACATGGTCAAAAAAGCTTGTTCTCTGTCATCATTTTTTTGTGTGTGTGTATTGCACCCATGATGCAAACCTGTGAAAACGGTGACATTATTTGCCTTAAAAAAACATTCTTTTCACAACCTGTTGTTATTTGAACCATTACATGTTTACCTGTCCTCCTGGCCTGCCCGACATCAGTCAGATATTGGTAGGCACCGTGGCGCATGCACAGCGTGAAGTTCCTGCTGACAGAGTCTAACCTCTCCTCTTCACCTGCAGAGTCAACAAGCCTACGATACTGATTAAGTTACTAGTGTGGATTTGCCAGGCTGCCCTTCTGTGCTGATTCCTGCAAAATGCAAACAAACTTCAGCCCTGTCAGACTCCGGCCCCTTTGTTCCCAGGCAGCTCAGGGACACTCAGTACATACTTCATTCTTAACTGTGGTAGAACAACAAAATTAACAATGTTTATCATAGACACAATATGCAGTCTTCTTAAATGTATTTTCAATGGAAATACCTCATCCTATCTCTGTTTAATGAGCAGAAACAACTGCAAGTCAGTCATAGTTTAACACCTTGAAACACCATGGCACAGTGGGGCTTTCGAAACATTGTTTTGTGTGCTGGAACTAAACTAGAATTCATTGTATGACCAACAGGAGTCAGGGGGAGGGAATAATAATCATTTTTATAATACAATTTATTAATAATTAATTTTTTTTTTTTTTTTGCATTAGTTGAATAAACCAGATTACTGAATTAGTTGATTGAACAGATGGAAAACGTATAATGCTTTAAATGCATTTGTATGTTAATATCATTTTACTTTTTTACTGTTTTAATGTCAATGCAATGTTAATTCTTCCTATTTACTTATTTATTTATTTAGACTTTTTTTGGGGGGGGGGGGGGGTTACATCCATTCTTCGTGTCTGACAAGCATGAGGAGTGCTTTCTTTCTCCATGAAATTGTATGAAATTAATATTAATATTGATTGACATTGATAATATTATTGGTCATATATCCCTCAGTCCTACAAATATGTATGTATGAATGAATGTATGTATGCATATATTTATTTATTTATTAATTAATTAATTAAAATAAACTAGGGCTGTCAATCGATTAAAATATTTAATCGCGATATTGTCATGAGTTAACTCGTGATTAATCGCAAATTATGATGAAACCAAATACACATAAAGACAATAGCTGTGCTGTGATTTCGGTTATACTTGCATGTAAAATTAGAGAAGCATCATAATATCTGTGTTTAACTGAAATCGCTGCTCCTCTCTGCCACTCACTGAACAATGCAGAAGCACAGAGAGAGAGAGACAGGTGTGTGCATGCGCTGGGAAAGCAAGACCTTGCGCTCGCGTGGCAATGCCAGCAAGTCTCGGACACTAAATAAGGTTTGGCCAAACCCTAAAGATTTGTCACTGGGCACTTTTTTGAAGGGAAAAAATGTCGCTAAAGGGATCTGCAAAGTCGCTAAGTTGGCAACACTGTGCATCGCTATTTCTCCAACAACAGGCTAGGCCACGGGTCAAACAGAAAATGCGCGCTGCGTTAATTTGTGTTAACTTTGACAGCCCTAAAATAAACAATTAATAATACTAATACTAATACTTAAATGCGGTTGACTGGCTATAGTTGTACTTGCATTATGTATGGTGATTGCACTTGACAGTGTGACAGACATGTGTTCAATAGTTTAGACAGACTTTGAAACATCTGCATGGAGCTATATTCACGTTCCAGTTTAACAGATTTCCTTCTGGAACTCTTATTTGTTGAGTCAGAGAATATGTTTCCTCTTTGTGGATTACGATTGTGTTAAATTGACATGGTCTGATCAGAATCCCTCCAGGATTGTAATTTTCTAGGCTACGCTGCACAAATAAAAGCAGTCAGGGAGGGAAAACTCTAAATGGAGTCCCTCGGAGAGGGAGGTGCAGAGAATAACAAAACGGATAGCGGCTTTTTGGCTTAGACCCTGGTAAACCCAAAAAGACCTTAAACAGGAGAATATTTGTTTCTGGTAATTTATGAAGATTTTGACCTGTTGTAGCTCTTAACTGTGACAACAAAGGGAAGAGGATATATTTGTGTTTAACCGCTTTAAAGGCTAAACCGAGCCAGCTAAAAGCCTCCTATTGACATTCACGTCTGAGTACAATAGTTGGCGTCCATCAGTAAAAAGAGATCTGGCCTCCAAACGGTTTTGTTCGGATCTGTAAGTGACACAGGACAAATGCTGTTCTTGTTAAAGGAATGTTGAGCCCGGCTTTTAACTTAAAGGTGAGTTAAACAATAGAAGCAGAGGTCAAAGGTCGCGGTGGATCTTGTTACTTCTTTTGCTTCCAGCTTTGTTGTTTTAATTCTGTTTTGACTGGCTTTGATTATCTCTTCATCTTCCCACCCCTTCGTTCCATGTGGCTGTTTTATGTTTCTTTAATTACTGTTCTAGGAAATACCTATAATGTCTGTCAAACTTTGGAAGTTATATGTGATGAAAAGCTATTTGAATGTATTTTTTTCTAGCTGCGGAAAGATTTTTGGCTTCATCTGCGCTGTTCTTTATTACGATAAACACAAGCCGTAGGAGGTGGTGGCAGAGTAGGGCAGTCTGCCAGAGGACAGGCGTGTGTGCTAACATGCCATGTTAAACACAGAAAACAACTCTAAACCGAATCTAGACCTCCTCATTCCCTTCTTACAAAGCTCTTCGTGTCCTAACACACCTTTGATCTAAGATCAAGGGCTAATGCTACGTGTGCATGCTAACAGGCTTAAAGCAGGATTTGTATTTAAACTAATTGTTTACCACGAAGAGTCACAGTATTACTAGCTTTGTGCAGTCACTCGTTTGACCTTGTCTTGTCCACATTGCAGCCACTTCAACAGAACAAGTGACAGACCACGGTTTAGGGACTGGTTTGTCTAAAATAGTTTCTAGTTACATGGGAAAAATGGAGTAGTAGCTTGTTTACTTGAAAAACCTAGAAAAAAAAATTGTTTCAGGGGGCGTTTATTCATTTCTTCCATTCCATTCGTTTGCACCAAAAATGGTGTTTCAGGAGCCTGAAAACGCAAACTTTTTAAAATGCGTTTCTTGCAAGGTTTTGCAAACAATACCATTATCGTTGCAGCATAAGCTACAAAAATGTGAATTTATGAAAATAATGATGTCATATGCATTAATATTACTTTATTATGTCTATATTTGCGTATTGACATCGCCAACTACTGGCCTGGCATGCATAATACAGTGGTTTTAGTCATTTTTGCAGATCATATTGACAACATTGTCGTCCGTATGCAAAAGGAATGATGACGTTTTTAGTACAGTCATTGTCGCGTAAACTTACCCGAGTATTTGCTAGTAAATTTCACAAATAATTACAAAGAAACAGCAAGTAACACATTCAATTCAACATTAAATTTTAAGTAGAAAGACTGAAATAATATTTATTGTAAAACATACTCCAATGATATTTGCTTTATTATACATTGTACTTGTTTTTAAATATTATTATTTTATACACTATAAATTATTTTTAAAACAAAGATTATTAGTTTTATAGTAAAATACTATTTCAGTTGTCTTATTTTTTTTACCTCAATATTTATTTATTTATTTATTTTTTCCCATGTATGAGCACTTGAGAAGGCAAATATCATCAATAATGTCCAGTCGTGAAACTCGGCCACAGAGCTGGACAATTAACTTCTTCACCACAGAACTATTAACTATCTTTGGATGAGCTATATGAAGGACATGCAAATGGAATGGGGGGGAAAAAAATACCGTTATCATGTCGTTTGATGATGTGCTCTTTCAAAACACTGAATCCAATCAAAGCCACGGAGCATTTAAAGAAAGATTTCAGGTAGAACTGTTCATGGACGTCGAACAATCTTTGATCCAATTGTGCTGATTTGCACCATTAGCCTGTAATATATTATCTGAGGTCTATGGTGGCTCTTTTCTGTCTGAAAGGAAGACTAAATCAGCCTCTCTTTCCCTCCTGCTCTCCATTTTGACAACTGACAAAACTCATCTCCTACGGGGAATTGAAATAGAGGGTCCTGTTCTGTTCTGGCAGTTCTTTCAGGAGTCCCATCAATCAGAGCCGCTATTGTGCTGGACAAAGAGACCTTTTCTGTATTGAATTCAGTGGAGGCTCCTTAAAATTGATAAAATACAGATACTGAACCTTTGATATACAGAGAGGTCAACATAATCTCTGTACTATGATGGAAAGTCTGTGTGCAGTAGAATGGAAGATCAAACCAATGGCTTTCTTAACATTTGTTGATGTGAATGATAGTAAACATAATGCATATTATGTATTTCTCTTTTTTGTGTGTAGCAGTGTACATCATCTGGATATAATTTATGTTTCACAATCACAGTTATCCTTAAGCAATGCTTTAAGAAACAATATTGCACTTTTTATGCCAAGGAATGCCAAGAATTTAAGATTATGAGCACCCAGACATCTGTAATCATATTATATTGTAATACAAAAGATACTCTCTCCACCATGGTTGATTACATCAACTCAAAATCTATGTTCTTAATTTGCGGTTTGTAGTTACGGACCCAATAAAAATATTGGCGAGATACACCTAGAGCAATGTTACATTTTATCATGGCTCATATCAACCTCATAAAATCAGCCTATTAAACAGGCAATTTCTTATCACATCTTCTTCTAGCGTAATCAAAGAATGATGCTTTAGGGGAGATTTTGATATACCCGATATAAGTCACCAAATACACCAATGACTTGAGCTCAGAGTATTGGCCCCATTCACACGTACGTACAAGGTTATTGTTTCTCTGGAGGTCATAGATTGGCTATATTGCTGGTCGCAGTGGGCGTTCCTATTGCTGCACACCCTAATGTCATTGGTGGGCTGCACAACTGGCCATAACTTTTGTAAAAAAGGTCACTAATGACATGTATTGCAGATTAAATGTCATAATTTCTCAAGGAATCAGTTTTATTGCTACTAAAAATTAACTGTCTGGAATGGAAAAGTAATATAACGGTTGTCAATGTGATACCTAACAATGTAATACCTATTAGCGATTTAAAATATCCTGCATCTGAGGCTATCACTAATTATTGAGAATAAACAGCAATGCCAGGTAATTTAGATCATGCATGTGCAGTGGTTTCTGTTAACAATCCAAACAAGAGAACAGAGAAAATCTAGCATGGATTGCTATACATAACTTTAAATACTTCCCAACGAAGTTATATGTGTACTCTTCTCCATTTTGTAGACAAATCCGTTGAACTTCACCCCAATTGGAAGCGTTATGTAGAATATGAGCACCCATCTGTTTTCAATGTAGCTAACATCGAGCTGCTTCATGTCATCTACTACCCAATCATTAAACTTTGACAAGTGAGGCACAGAGAAAAGACAGTCATTGTGACATTGTAAAGTGATGGAACTATGGAGCCATGTGCTTTTAAAAAACATTTTCATAGGTTTAAGGTTATATTATCAACTCACAAATCTATAAATTTGACAAGAAACACCAGAGACTGGAAATATGTCTGACAAGTCTTCCGCATTCAAGAAAAAAATGGATAAATATATATGAAATCCAAAGTTTAGGAAAAAATGCCTTGCATTTGTACAGCAAAAAATACTGCATAGCGTTTA